>NW_008751803.1:1191402-1263601 GCF_000715545.1 Opisthorchis viverrini
GTGGACGGTCGGGTGTATATTAAATCAGGGACTTCTCGGGCAACAAAGTCTGGTAAGCATCCTACCACATAATTGTATCTGCTGCTCTGCGATGTAATGCGACGCGATTCGAAAATGGCCTCAAGTTCGGCGAACCATAGCCTCGGACCACGTGCACCGAATTCAGGCAACTTAACGTAAACAACATTGTCTGTTTCGGGTGTCTGTGTCTGCTCAGAAGCCATGATGACGTGGAAAATGAATATAATAAAGCAAGGGAGCACTGAAGAGAAAAAATTCATTAACGATTCGGGCTCACCAATTATGTAGCGGACTAGGACCCTATCAGCGTGTTCGGATAGATTAACAAGCAAAAGTAACCAATACAAAATCACAAAATCACGATAGGAAAAGAATCAATAGTTGAATGGGGACTCACGAATGTGTAGATCCAATGGTCTACTACACCGATCCAAACGCAGTAACTGGCTGTGAAAGGAAATATTCACTTGTCGAAATTTCCCACAGATGGTTCCGCGTGAGTGATATGTTCCACGGTAGGAAAATTATTCACGGCTAGAAAATGTCACAGGAATTTATTGTGACGTTCACCAGTAAACACAAACACAGAGATTTAGTCCCACTGGTTCAGCAGTCAACAAACAGTTCAACGGAGCGTAAATACGCTCGTTCAGCAAGAAGTCAGCAGGTCGCGCGGGGAAATTGTGTATTCGTAACATTAAAACAAACGTCATGATACAATGTGAACGACAGTTACAAAGTGTTTTAAGTTCAGGAAGAATGGTAAATGTGACAACGGATTACAGACACTACAATGTTCATAGTTCGTGCAACGCAAGGTTTTAATGGATGGGATAGAGATGGGGTGATGCGATAATAAGGAAATGTCAATGAATAGAAGGCAGGATTGGACGGAACATTTGAATTTACGCAGTTGAGTTCAGGGAGATTGGGCGGGAGAAATTTTCAAGCGTTTTGTGCGATACAGACGGTACTAACGCTGTTGGACAGAATGCCATATAATCATAACGTCTTCAGATCTGCAGCTCATTTTGTAGGCCCGACAAAAAATTCATGCAAATCTGTTAAAGCATTGTAAAATTTAAAGGCTAACAGAACCGAGGTTCGGCTTCCAATCGTCCAAAAGTTATGGATGCCACATGAGGTTTTGGCCACAACAGCAGTGTGTACAGAGTTCCCAGCAGTGTGATTTTGTATCTCAGACGGATTCTGCATACCTGCCTGACTTTACTCGTACCTTTTGCCATTCAAGTATTTTCCCAAACATCGGTCATCGTTTTAATAACCCCTAGCTGCCCATCACTTTTTCGCTCAAACCTTGGAATTCTATATGTTAAGCGATGTCGAACTGGTGGTATCGTGGGGGTAGACAGAGTCCAGACAATCTGTCTACCGGATCTACACAAAAACACAAATTTCCAACTATCCAAACCACTCCAAGGTAAGGTACCTCTTGCGTTCCACGATCGTTTCTTGGTTCAAGCCAAGTGTGTCATATTTGGCAGTACATATTTCACTAAATTGATGGTTTCCCGTAAGGAACCAGACTCTATTTCTTTGTTTCTTCGGTGCAGTAAGGTCACCCTTAAACCCTACTGATCCACGCTCTGAGCGTAGAAGATAATACTGCTGGAGTATCGTTTAAAATGGTCCTTATGAAAAACTTGGTGTAATACTATGTCTGCCACCGTTTGAATGCGACAAACCACATCTTTTTAAGGATCATTTGCCAACACTACCTAATGATGACTGTGGAATATACCATCATAGTCTAATCGACTGAGCACTTGCAAACCATGACACAGTGAAAGCGTCGCCAGCCAGACCAAGCTCCGTGGAACACTAATATGGTCATGTATGGCTCGGACCCGGCTCAGACCAAACGTCGCACACAAGTGAATCGATATGCAGTGCAACACGATTTAACGGAATTCAGTTTCCTAAAGTATAACTCATGGGCTCTTACGAGAGTGGTGCAGCAACTAACCCCCTTCTGGGGAGATTTACAAATTTTCTGGGAGTTTGTGCGTGATTTGCTCATCACTGGGAAACATGAAATATTTCCCTGACTGCTACTCTAATGTGGCCTATCTTTTCGGGCTTCGTCTCCAAAACTTCGCAAAGCATATGAAGCTGTGACCCCCACACACATTGTCCCGGAATCGATGCATTCGTAATGAAGGAATTTACCGAAATTTACCAGCCATAGTTGCTTTAGTCAGATGCTGGCACTCAACCAGATGTGGAATAAATTTATCCGTTCCTGAGGAGTTGCTGAACAGAAGAACTCTCCCTAATTAACACAAAGTCATACATCTGCTTTGTAGGTTTACCTCCTTGCCGCCGTTCATCACTCATTGTTATCCATATAATTGATCATTCACCGTGAATTACAAAAACAACCAAAATTCGCTAAAAAAAGTAAGAAAAAGTACGGGGATTAATGAAACAGCAAAAGACAAGAATTGAATACTATTCCTTTTACTAAATAATAGCAACTGGCTGCCATAAAAACGGCTGCGCTCTACGTACCCTTTCCCTGATCATAAAAACCACACCGACGTAGTTCTTTGCGGTAAGTATTGGTTTATCAGGGGTTTATAACGTTGTCGTCCATATGTCCTGCCTCGTGGTTTGTCGTATCTTCTATCTGCTCTGTTGCTTCCCCCTTCGATTTGCCAACTTATTTCGACCTTCAGTGCCATTTCTCTAATTAGCGGTAACTGCTAGAGATCCAAACTAACCCTACTCAGGAGACCTTTTGTCTTCACCAGTTCAAATTCCCACCAAACCACACTGCAGTTGGCATCCGCTTTTCTCCCGTTGCTATTGTTCGGCGTTTTCAGCAGGTAATCTTCAACTCTCATTCATTATTGCCCCTCTGATCGTCATCTTATTTACGTGTTCAATCAATGACCAGGCCTAGCAACGATGCTGTAATTCTGACTTGGTCACGTCTGAGGAGGAAGCAACTTTGCTATCTAACTTTGCCAGCTTTCTCTTAGTACCACATCTACTCCACCTCGGCACTCCAAACGCCTTATTTATTTGCGTGTCAAATAAAAAAATTCTCCGTAGGTTGTGAGATTGCGGAATAATGGACATTGAATGGGTAAGTTCATGTCACCCAGATTCCCCGATTCGGGAGGACCTACAACTCTGAAACGCCAAAAACAAACAGTATGCTGTTTTCTGGGCTTTTTCGCTAAATCCCAAGAGAGAGAAAAAATGAACGTAGCTGTTCGGTACCACCGTGGAATTAAGATGTCAAGATCATTGGCAGCGGTCAGAGTCACTAGTAAAATCCTGGCGCGGTGGGCTAAATATATACTCCATCAAACAAAACATGATCCTAGTGTACTACTTCAGAACGCAAAACAATGTACCATTACAACTCATATCTTTTAAACGTTTACACTGCCTTAGAATAGTTTGATGTCAAGGCTGAACAGAAGATTCTTCTCGCTCTCAAAAGCAGATTATTCATTGTTATCCACTCAGGAGGTGATGAAGACGATAAGGCCGTTTACGACATCAAACAAAACAGACTACCAAAACTGGCTATCACTCTCCTTTGGTTGTAATTGTGCGCTAAACTGGACGCCTCCCGTTGGAATCGAACTTTTTAGGTCCGGTATTCATATTACCCATGGTGCATCTACCTACTAGAATTAGTTGTAAGGCTTAGCACGTAAGACGAGCTGAGTTCAGAAGTGTCCACAAAGGCTTCTGAATACATCTCAAAACGGCCTTGTAATATAAGGGACTGAAGTATCAGTTACTTGCCGTCTACTGGATTTTTGTCTGTGCGCGAAGTTTCAAGAGTCCCTTGCAGCCGTAATCCGATAGCATAACCATCGTCCACCAGTGGTTTGCAGCCTGGTGTTGACAGGATTGCTACAGGAGAAAAAGCGCAAGACTGGGGGAGTACATGCATCCAACATCTACAGACAGTGCCTACTGGAACAAGTAGTGCTGGTCCGACTCACCGTTTGTTCGAATCATCCAACATATTTAAAAACGCTGCAACATTTATTTGTTATTCCATCTACCAGATCAATTTTCCACTTAGGGTAGTTCACATCGAAACCATTCGTTTGGACATTGTCTCAGCACAATTATTCTTTTGAGTCCGAACTAAAAACAAGTAAGCACTGGACCAAATGCCGGAGAATTTTCAGCAACTTTATGAGTAGTACATTACGTCTATACATGTATCGCGATGTCTCGAATATTGTACCGACTGAAGCATGAGGCGACCTGGTGCAGCACATTCAGTTGCTTGAAAACATCATAAACGAAAGATTCAGCCGGGTTCCAGTTGAGTCTCCCGCAAAACCAAATTTGTCTGAAAATGAGTGTAGTTGGCTAATTTTGTGCAACTCTGTTCAAGTAGAACATAATGTTGACGGAAACTCGGGGACTTCGCCTACCTGATGAGCTCCAAGAAGGGCGAAAGCGGTCGTGGGCTGTCAAAGACTGTTCATAACCTTATGAGTAGTGTACTACTTCTAAACCAACGACTTATTCTGCCAGTACCAAACATCAGTGATGACATAAGTGGGTTCACCAGGTGTATTGTCACTGCTAGAAGTGCCTCTTATCGATTCGGTTTGTCAGTGCTTATCTATGCATATAGAACGGCAAAAAGTGAAAACATTCGTTTGCTTCTTGTGAGCATGCTCGTCTGTGTTCCTGTTGCAGTCGTCCTACTGTCACGTACGTTACAAGATCCGAATATTTATACGGGCCTAGGAGAGTCAGTTAAAATACTGTAGCACTCCCATGTTCATCAACTTGCCACCAATCTCCGTAAAGTTGGCGCGCTGAAACTATGGCAAGCAGTCAAGTGGCAAAGGCGAGTTCCATAGAACCAACTTTAGAAAAAACACCCGATCCTACACACTCAAATCACTTCTGGAATGAGCTAAGGATGTATAATTAGGCAGACTGGTATTCCAGATTTTCATACAGCAAGCTCTACACTCGCCACCATGAAAACGAGGCTTTCATGACAAATGGTTTAGCCAGCGACTACAATATTCAACGAAAACAAACAAACATTATTTCGAGATTGTTCTCACTTGATTCATCTTACATTCGCCATCTATGAATCACTTCACTGCCTCGCTGTTTGTGGAGTCTCAACGGGAGAGAAATTATGTCCGATATGATCCTTGCCTCGATGTGTGCCCCTGTTGATCAGAGTGAGACTGGCCGGTTAGGAATGGTTAAGATACCTCCACACTGACGCTTTCACTAATCCTGGAGTTAACGGAGTTACTGGATTTGTTAACCTGCAATCACTGAATTGTACAACCGTAAATTGATTTGATCGTCTCCATCCTAGCTGGAAGCTATATACGGATGGTACGGTGCTCTGCGCTATCATCTTACTTCACTTATCTGGACGATTTAGGTTTTGGGTGACAACGGTGTTGAATGGGTTCATATATGAATTGTTTTTATTTACTTTGGAAAGTTCTCTTCTGATCTGTCAAGCCTATATGGTCCCGCACACATTTTACATGTGAGATCTGCTCAATTTTGAGTGTGAATGTGTAGCGCCCCAGTCACCCACATACTTAACTGTTCAACTCACAGTCGCTCACTGGATCGCGAGGCTTGTCTTTTATCTCACGCACAAACACGTCGCATTAAGCTGACTCATCGGGCATCGACTGTATGCACCGCCTAGTCAGCGTAGCAACCACTCATGTGCCGACGCGCCCACGTACACGCATGGGACATACACAAAGGGAAACCGAACCCAGTCAGGACACACAGGCTCGCGCGCGCGCAGGGAGCAAGGAGTCAGCCAAGCACTCCAAGTCCATGGACAATCATGGAACACGTGTAGCAACCATACTGCGAAAAAAAACACGTTCCCACCGTCCGGACTTTTACCAAGGGACTCTCACATACGTTAAGTTCCCTTTTGACTCGCTCCTATTTCACACTGAATTTATTTTTATACGTATCGCAACCATGCTAAAAACTTCTATCGGTGCACATGCACCTTCTGATTTGTATTATGGCTATCACCACCTGTGCACTAATAAATGTAGGCAAGCAGTTTGGTGATAATATACAGAATAAGTGGTTTTACATGTTCCGGTAAGTTGTATTTTTATATTTTTCACACAATATCGGAGATGTTGAAGACCTAAATCGAGATTTCGTCTCGAGAGTGACGCCAATCTATGCTGAAAAGCTGAGAAGCACTGCACTGTGCAGATGTTTCATCCTTGATGGATATCATTGTCCCACGAATCGCCTGAGCTACCTGAATTCGCAAGCCAGAAAAGTGTCCCTTGATGGGGCAGTCAACAGGTGACTACATGTTGTGACTTGCGTAACCAAAGGATGAGAGCTGACATATACTGCTTATGTGCTAGTGAAGCACACAACCTACCGGTCATTCATGGCCGGAATTTTCGTCATGCGACCAATAACCGGGAGGTCGCGGGTTCGAAACACCCTACATATTCGTGAGATGGGTATGCAGAGGATTCTCAACAGAGCTGAAGCAGCTTATGGTAATCCTCGGTGTTTCGGACGGAATCAGCTTCAACTACAGGAAGAATTCTTCTGGTCAAACTCATGAACGGATGTATGTCGTTTATCAAGAGGACACTGTGGAACTTTTGAGCTGAGTAGAAAGTTACTATTAGCCATAAGATATGTTCGTCTTATTAGTAAACGTTGTCTGAACGTCCGTCTTCGCCGCGTTCTTTTGGTTGTTACATGGACAGCTCAACGCGCTACATCGAACCAGAGGGATTTTCCCCTGCGGATATCAATAGGAGACCCAAAGCGACGGACTCAGCGCATAGCTCGTGGCCGATCATGTTTATCATTGGTATGCTTGTCATATCTCCACGAAGTCGTTGATGGTTAGACTTCGGTGAGTTTTTGGTCTTTGAAGGCAACTTCCCATCATCCCCTGTAGGTCTGTCCCACATGTTAGAAGGGGAACTACTCCTGTGAGCAGAACCAACTGCCAGGTTTAACTCTAGAGAGCAACGCGTAAGCCGACTGCGTGTTGATTCCAGACTGCGTCGCAGAAGTGACTTCAGAATGCCCTGTCAGTAGGTGCTAAAAGACGGTCATACTGAGTCGTCTAACAGCTAGAGATGTGTTTCACATTTGACTCAGCCAAAAGCTGCAATTTCCGAAGTAACATGACGCCAACCTGTTTTCGCCTAGGGTCCACGACCATGCTTTCTATCAGTGCTGTTATTTTGGCGTCTACCCGTAAACTGATAAAAGTAAAACAAGCGATCCGATCTCATCAGTACTGAAGTTTCGCCGATATTGTCAAACTTTTTGGTCTTGGTTTTCGATCAGGTTATTAAGCTTACATTGAGATAATTAGATGAGCGTTCTTCAGCACTACTCCGGCGTCCACCAATGAGCTTCATTGGAAGGAGGTCACTACAGCAAGATCGCGGTCGACTTGTCTTGCAACCGAGACCCTTTGAGATAACTTCTGTTCCAAACTCCAATTCGTAATCTGGGTGTCTCAGAAAGAAACGTACCCCTAACAAAGATCGTATTTAAACCGTGTGTATGACTTTTTAATGTCTACATGGCTACCTGTATTGCAAATAAACGTATCCCCTGCACATAAATCTCAATGTCGGTATGAACCAGAAGTATCCCCTCAGCACTGCCACATCGGCATTTGTAAACTGTTCAAACAAAGGATATTATGCATGCGTCCTAACATTACGTTATCAGTCTTAAAAGGTTTTCCAAAATCGGTTGTCCATAGAAAGGTTTCACGAAACTTTTTAGTACACATTTTCACAAACTAAGGACCCAGAAACGGACCCATCTCATTGTGACATTCTGCAGTACTTGTGAAGTGGAGTGACCTTGTTATTCGCTAACCCAGAAACGGACCCATCTCATTATGACATTCTGCAGTACTTGTGAAGTGGAGTTGGCAAGCGTCTGCAGTTGTTGCTTTCAACGCTGGAAGATAACCCATGAAGCACAAAGATTGTCGGTTTCACAACCATGTTCTCACCTCTCTGTCACGAAACACCATATAGAGGTAAAAACTCTGCACTTAAGTCACTATTCATCAGCACATCGACATCTGGTGGCGATTGTTTGAAGTGTGGGCGCTATGGGACGAAATCGGACAGCTGGTGAAACCAAGGTCTTAACTATCCTCTGTAGACGGCGTTGCTCAACCGCAATAAATTGTTGTTAGATAGCACGACCGAATTTGAGGGGGCCACTGTTTTTGTACATGAATGCTTTAACATTCCTTTGAGCGTACCACGGAAGTTATTTTGTACCCATTTGTATTCTCGAAGGCTCAAGATGTCTCTTGAGCTCTAGATGGCCAAGTAGTTCAGGCGCGAACTTATTATCTGGAAGGCTCATATATCGAACCCAACTTGTGCATCTCTGCTAGACTTGTGCAGCCATGCAGTAACTCAACCTTCATACTTCCGACTGAATGACTATCTTTCTATTATTCTATATAGACTCTGACGATACGACGTAGGAGTCTCATCCACGTGTGAGTTTCTAATTGTGATCAATTTCTATGAGTAAGGGTGATCAAACACTGCTTAAGCACAAACAACTTTTCCTGTAAAGGAACCAAACGGTTTTTAGTCAAATTAAAATGATTTTCAAACAAATCACTTGCGTACGGTTTTTGTAAAATCCTGGACCTCATAACGGACAGTCTTTCATCCAACTGAACAATGAATTTTTAGGCCATAAAACTTTTGTGCAGAGTTGTCCAATGGGTGATGGCAAAAATGGAGGTCCGTAGCTCTATTTTAAACGGTTTTGTTATCCAGCGTTGTGGAATACGCTTTGTTGTGTGCTTTCGTGGTTGTTCTAAATGACACCTCCCCAAGATTGATTATCGCAAACCAGAACCGTTTCAACGATTGTTCAAAGATCCACCTTACAAGAAATTCAGAGCAGCTATGGAAGTTTAAAGTGCACTCGCAATGGTTCATGTTTCTCAACAGGTGTAACTTTTTGCGCTTGTTAGAAGGCAATCTACTCTAGCTGTTAAGTCATCAGTCAGGCGTCCGCGACGCAGCTTCGAAACATTATGGTTTTGATATGTCTAATCCCACTCACCTGGTTTATGAAACGAAATTTTCAGTCGACTAAATAGTATTTTTATCCTCAGTGCATTTATGTAAATCGACTGGATCAAGAATATAGCCTCAAGTAAAGCCAGTCAACAGTTTTTCACTCCAAAGCGGAAGAAGGTCTTCCGTAGTTTTACTGAACAATTCGGTCTTGATTTTTGGCCGTCCGTTACCCACACAGTACTTCCTTTCCGATCTTTCGATGCGTGTCATTGAATCGTGAGTCGTAACGTCCAGCTGTAACATCCTTTTGGTTCCCAGCTGTCGTACCACCATAAGGAAGCACGGGGGATGAGCTACCGCCAGGATGTTCAGACCTAGACAGGAGGGGTCAAGGTGCAGAGTTCGGTTTCAAACCACGAACCTTCCACTCAAGAACTTCACGCCTTAACCATTAGGGTATCTTGAGCTCTGATGCGTGCCCGTCATTCCAGCATTCGAACTAGTTCCCTGAGACGTGTCATTTCATCCAGGGATTCGGAATGGAAGTGTCTCTGAGACAGTCACATTTCACGCAACCCTAGGTTTAGTCGTACTGATTTTGCCCAAGTATTTCTGATAAATCACACACAGAACTTCTTGGAACCTTTTGAACCTTTCATCATCAAACTGCTAAAACTTCATTTTTGTTCTTTTGGAATACAATATCGTTTCGTCATAATTGAAGACGATAGCCTCAAAAGTTCCCCGTGCAGCTCCATTTGAATTCAAACGATTCATGAGCTGCCTTCACTAGAAGTGAGTAGTATAAGTCGAGTATTCGAGATCTACAGATAGCCTACTGCCGTCCTGTTTGGGAATCATCAGGTAGGTTTGGTCCTCGGAACTTTGAGACAGCTGGTGTGCTGTATTACGCGGAAAAATGTCAATATGTTTTTTGATTATGAGGAACTCTATCATGTCCCCAGTTACAGGAACTTCAGTATGCAGTTCAGCCCACGAAAATAACCGTGAATCGTTTGTATTCGTTTAATATAGAGAAGAAGGTTAGAAGTTCGAGTTGGCAGTCAAGTTGTTTGCCGAGCTTGGTGATGTGGTTCGCCACCAATCGATGTCACCTCTCTTGAAACCTCAAGTTGGAAAGTGTCAAATCCCTTACAAATTTTTGATGATGACTTAGATTAATGTGCATTCGATAGCTTGGCAATGACCTACACTTAATTTGCAAGAATTTAAGACTTAGCGACAAAATTGTGCTGGAACAGCTGAGAGGTGAACACACGGTTTTCCGATATCCCGATTGTTAAGTTGTCCCAAGACTCAGATGTTTCACTCACCGTCAATCAATATTTCACCCTGTAAGTGAAGCCGATCCATGCTTTAACGGCTAAATGCACTGTTTCATCTTCGTCGAGAGCTTGTAACTTCAAGGATTTTTCAACCCGCGACCTCTCGGTTAGTAGTTGAGACACTTAAATACTCGACCGCGAGCAGCTGATCACCATTCCGACTTAGTTATCAATCTGGTCCACTCGAGTCATGTGCACCCACCTGTGTGCTCCGTATACTTAATGTTATCATTTAGCATTCCTAAATCGCTTGGAAATGAATCATGTACCACTTGCGGTAGAGCTCGCGACTTCCTATGCAAATTCCGACAAAAAGTGAGGGGTGGATGAATAGAAGTCATGGGATGGGTGTCATGGGAGTTGGCGTAGAGAACACTTCTGAGAGGAACGAAACATCAGGTGTAGAGGTCGAACTGTACTATCTTTCAAGGGCTCCAACTATCAAGCACATCATCACAATGGTTTTGCCTTAAAGGACGTGATATGAAGTCATGAATGTCATTCAAACACTGAGTTCAGAAGAAAAATCAGTTCCAAACTTTTGTTTAGAAACTACTTGCTTAAATCTTGCACTTTTGGGAAAGCGTTTTGAAGGAGCCTAATTTACACTGGTTCTTTGACTAGGTAGATGAATTTGTTCAACATGTTCCATGCACATACCCACATCACAGGACCCTAGGTGACTCAAGCTAGTGGACCTGACACACACGGACACTCATGCATCCAGCTGAACAGATTGTATCCCAAATGCGTGAATAGACCACTGCCATAGGTCCAGTGAAGTTTTCTCACCAACCTATTTTTACTGGTGACTCGCTCCAATGTCCCCTGAACCATCGCCATTTTAATCATCTTGATTGTACAAAAGGTTTCCCCTAGTAATTAGAATGTGGGAATTGTCATACTTCATTCAGAGTACTGCCTTGTTCGGAAAACTTTTCAGTTTCACAATCTAAATGGCGCTCAATAGCAGGACTAACCCCGGTCCAACCTGTCCAAATGGATGAATCTAATTTCAAAAGAGTAGGATGCGTTACATCACCTTCCAAAGTAAGTGCAATGACCGGAAAACTGATAAGTACACGTAGGCATGCAGAATTTATTTTCAGATTATGTCAAGGGATCTTGTACACTCAGAACTTGGCCTAGTCCTCTGACCGTGTCCTCTAACAGGCGACTTAACCAGACTAACCAACGAATACGAGGGAGTAAAATGCCCTTGTCCATAGTTCGCACTTTACATTTTCGAAAAGTTTTGCGGGAATTCACAATTATTGCTCACCTGGACAGATATAATGCAAACACAATCACATGATCACTGAAAAATAGGGTGTCTCAGCCTATTAACTATCGGCAGAATAAAGGAAGAATGTATTCTACTCTATTCTAAGTATCGTACAAAGTGCCACTTCGAGAATTTCAAAGTAATCCCAGAATATTACCTCACCCCCGTTGGCCAAACGGTCCTTCTGCGCTGCGTTCAAAATAGAGCAGTGGCTCTCGAAATATATTTATTTGAAAAGCACTTTTGAAAGCTCATTGGGTCCAGGAAATATTCAAGCCACTATACAAACGCGGTCGGATGTCGAATCACTTCCGACGCCGAGTAGGGTTATTGCACATAAAAAAGATGTTTGGACAGATAATAGTGATTAGCAAACTAATTTGTTTTTTGCGAGAGACTCACCTGGAACCCGGCTGAATCCCTCGGTTTTGATGTTTCCAGGCAACTGAATGTGCTGCACCAGACCGCCTCGCTATGATATTCGAGATATCGCGATACATATATATTTTGTAACGCACTACTCACAAGATTACTGAAAACTCCTCGACAGCCCACAACCGGTTTCGCCTTTCCTTGGGCTCATCAGGTAGGCGCAGTCCCCGAGCTTCTGTCAACTTTATGCTGTACTTAAGTTCTGCTCGTACCAACTGGAACATGAGGCGGTCTGGTGCTGCATATTCAGTTGCCTGGAAACATCAAAACCGAAAGACTCGGCTGGGTTCCAGGTGAGTCCCTCGAAAGACCAAATTAGTTTGCAAATGAGTGTATATTCGCTAAATTCGTGCAGTTTGGTTTCAAGTAGAACATAAATTTGATGGAAACTCGGGGACCGCACCTACCTGATGTGCGAAACCCGTTGTGGGCCGTCGAGGAGTTTTCAGCAACCTTATGAGTAGTGCATTACAATATAATGGTGGTGTTTTTGTTATTTCTGTAGAGCTACTCATTATGAAGAGACCTGTCGCTAAAGCAACCGACTTAAGTTCGATCCCTGAAGGTAATTTCCTTAGGCTATCACAACTATATTATTTTTTCTATCTTTTGTGATGAGTTTTGTGAAGGTTATAAACAATACTGCACTTTAAGCTCTCATCTTCTAGACTGAGAAAGCACTCAAGAAGTGAAATTAATTAATTAAACATAATTTTAATAGCCCAATTGGAAACAAAAGCAGTCAGACTGGTGATCATATGGTTGTTCCTCTCTGTGGAAACTACCCTCTGGAAGGCATCGTTTTGGCTGGTAACCTCAGGTGACTTCTTGGGTAATAGGTAACTCCAATTCAAAAACACTCTTAACGATAATTTCCTTTAGTTGCAACGAAGCGTAATTCGTCCTTCATTCAACTGATGACCACAGAACAGTGTCTTGGGGAATCAATTAATTTCGCAGTCTAGTCAGCTGAGTGCACTGAAGCTACAGAATTAATAGATCGATAAATGGCGCTTGCGGCCATGATTGCGAAACCCGTTGTGGGCCGTCGAGGAGTTTTCAGCAACCTTATGAGTAGTGCATTACAATATAATGGTGGTGTTTTTGTTATTTCTGTAGAGCTACTCATTATGAAGAGACCTGTCGCTAAAGCAACCGACTTAAGTTCGATCCCTGAAGGTAATTTCCTTAGGCTATCACAACTATATTATTTTTTCTATCTTTTGTGATGAGTTTTGTGAAGGTTATAAACAATACTGCACTTTAAGCTCTCGTCTTCTAGACTGAGAAAGCACTCAAGAAGTGAAATTAATTAATTAAACATAATTTTAATAGCCCAATTGGAAACAAAAGCAGTCAGACTGGTGATCATATGGTTGTTCCTCTCTGTGGAAACTACCCTCTGGAAGGCATCGTTTTGGCTGGTAACCTCAGGTGACTTCTTGGGTAATAGGTAACTCCAATTCAAAAACACTCTTAACGATAATTTCCTTTAGTTGCAACGAAGCGTAATTCGTCCTTCATTCAACTGATGACCACAGAACAGTGTCTTGGGGAATCAATTAATTTCGCAGTCTAGTCAGCTGAGTGCACTGAAGCTACAGAATTAATAGATCGATAAATGGCGCTTGCGGCCATGATGCTACTTGTACGTCTTGATGCTAACACGGGTGGATTACAATGAACAGTCTATAAAAGTCGAATAGCGAGGCGAAATCATATACCAAGCCCAACATCATGAAACTGATTTGCCTTCTTTTGGTAGCTTTAGTACCAGCCACTCTGGTCGATGGTTATGGCCGGGGGCAAAGGGCTAAGGTGGGACGCTTTTACCGAGGCGCCTACGAAGATGCTACCGGGGCTGATGTGTCATCCTATGACTACAACCTTCGGGGTGGTTTGAGCGCTCATGGTGACTCTGTCTACGATGGCACTTCCGTAGAACATGATCAGGAGGCTGAAGCAGGTTATTACACACAGGGAGGCAGTTTCTTCACACATGGTAAGGCTGAAGACAACACGGACCACGGACTCGACTCCTATCTTAAAGCCAAGGGCAAGTTTTACGGTACTGGATATGAAGATGAATCTTCCGAATACCAGACTGTGACGAAGTTCCGCAGTGGTGGTGCTCAAAACGGTTATAGTAAGAAGAAGCACTATAACCAGTATGAAAGCTATGGACAAGCCAAGAAGACAGGTGACAAGAAGCTGAAGAGCAATTTCGACCTGTACGGCAAGCTCAAGGCACAGGGCAAGTTCAACGGCTACGGTAAAAGTGATATTTTCAGCAAATTTGACAAGTACGCTGAGTACGGCCAAGAGGGTAAAACCAAGGGAACAGCTGACAAAGATGTCTACGGTAAACTTAAGGGTCGTAGTAAGTACGATGCATATGGCAAACTGAGCGGATACGGCAGCGGGAATGACTACTCTAAATACGGGAGCCATGGAGACTACGACAAATTAGGCAACCTTGGGGAGTACTATGGCTACTAATAAGGTTCTTCACCAGATTAGATTGAAAATGAAGTTTAATAAAAATGTTTACTCACTTCATTTGCATTTTTCTGTTGCCGCGGATTTGCCCTCTCATGACTCCATATATGCAGGTTGGAATCAGACTGGTAAGAGACCAGTGACGCTTAATCAATGACTTGTTCATATACCATTACTGAATTAGGAAGTGTGGTTGTGTGCCGCGGAGCCAACAAGTACAGTGCTGTCCTAGAAAAAAGCACACCTGTCCTTGTGTTAGGAACACGCTACCCTGAGACTGCGGAGCGGAAAAGCCAACAAGTACAGTGCTCTCCTAGAAAAAAGCACACCTTGTAAATCGGTCAAAAACGGTCCTTGTGTTAGGAACACGCTACCCCGAGCGTTGGCTATTTTGGATACTGTTCATGAGAGGTTTGACAGCCAGCTGTTGAGTACACGGCAAAATGCAGTAAACTAGAAACTTCTGTGTTGCCCGCTTACAGTGAACTTCCTTAATTATGGCGACACGCACCTGGTTTTTACCGCTGAGAGCCCTGGAACCAGGCGTCTGTTCTCCATTTTCTTACATTTTGCTTTCCAGTTTTGCCGTTACGAATGAAACTACCTTCGATTCTCTAAGCCAATGCAGTCACCAGGCAGCTCTCTTGGGCGGGACTAAAAACGTACGCAGTCGTTTTGCATGAGGTCTCAAGGATCAACGGAAAACCCCATGTGAACAAAAATGTTCGGTTGAAATTCTCGTCATTTGAAGCATACCGCGAAGGTGTTATGACCAGCAACATCTGAAATTGCTGGTACTCACGGTGACATCCATAGCGGCAAACCCATTAGGTAAACGAAAGTTTTTCATGAAAGAAACTACTCACGAGGTTGCTGAAAACTCTTCGACAGCCCACGACGGTTTCGCCCCACTTGGGACTCCTCAGGTAGGCACAGTCCCCGGACGTGGGCTTTCGAAGAGTTTTCAGCAAACTTGTGAGTAGTTTCCTGCATGAAAATATACTGCGATATCTCGAATATCGTGCCAACTGAATCATGAGGCAGCCTGTTGTAGAATATCATAAACGAGAGATTCGGTTGAGTCTCCCGTGAAAACCAAATTAATTTGCAAATGAGTGTATTTCGCGTAAACGAAAGTTTCTTAAGTTTAGAGTCCTCCATCTCTAAGGGTTTCTGGAGGTAGTCCAAACACCCAGTAGTAATTAATACACAAATCCCAAGACCGCTCGACATAACAAAGTTCAGTGGAATGAAAAGTGGATTCACTGATTTTTTTTAAATTATCAAGCACGCATTGAAGTTTTAACCTTTATCCTCTAAACAATAGCATATACTTTCATCTGTTTCAGTGCCATGTGTACGAATTCCTTCCCAGAATCAGGTGACTTCAGCGGATGCTGTAGCTCCCTGTCCTTGAATACCACCGAATCGGAGTTGTCTGGAATTTTTTTGCGGAATTCGGGCCTGTAAATCCGAGGTATGCGTTGGCTATTTTGGATACTGTTCATGAGAGGTTTGACAGCCAGCTGTTGAGTACACGGCAAAATGCAGTAAACTAGAAACTTCTGTGTTGCTCGCTTACAGTGAACTTCCTTAATTATGGCGACACGCACCTGGTTTTTACCGCTGAGAGCCCTGGAACCAGGCGTTTGTTCTCCATTTTCTTACATTTTGCTTCCCAGTTTTGCCGTTACGAATAAAACTACCTTCGATTCTCTAAGCCAATGCAGTCACCAGGCAACTCTCTTGGGCGGGACTAAAAACGTACGCAGTCGTTTTGCATGAGGTCTCAAGGATCAACGGAAAACCCCATGTGAACAAAAATGTTCGGTTGAAATTCTCGTCATTTGAAGCATACCGCGAAGGTGTTATGACCAGCAACATCTGAAATTGCTGGTATGCACGGTGACATCCATAGCGGCAAACCCATTAGGTAAACGAAAGTTTTTCATGAAAGAAACTACTCACGAGGTTGCTGAAAACTCTTCGACAGCCCACGACGGTTTCGCCCCACTTGGGACTCCTCAGGTAGGCACAGTCCCCGGACGTGGGCTTTCGAAGAGTTTTCAGCAAACTTGTGAGTAGTTTCCTGCATGAAAATATACTGCGATATCTCGAATATCGTGCCAACTGAATCATGAGGCAGCCTGTTGTAGAATATCATAAACGAGAGATTCGGTTGAGAACCAAATTATTTGCAAATGAGTGTATTTCGCGTGAACGAAAGGTTCTTAAGTGTAGAGTCCTCCACCTCTAAGGGTTTCTGGAGGTAGTCCAAACACCCAGTAGTAATTAATACACAAATCCCAAGACCGCTCGACATAACAAAGCTCAGTGGAATGAAAAGTGGATTCACTGATTTTTTTTTAAATTATCAAGCACGCATTGAAGTTTTAACCTTTATCCTCTAAACAATAGCATATACTTTCATCTGTTTCAGTGCCATGTGTACGAATTTCTTCCCAGAATCAGGTGACTTCAGCGGATGCTGTAGCTCCCTGTCCTTGAATACCACCGAATCGGAGTTGTCTGGAATTTTTTTGCGGAATTCGGGCCTGTAAATCCGAGGTATCCCGTCTCACTTTCTAACACCACTGACTTCCGAAAAAGTTTTGGCTTACTTATTTATTCTTGCATTCGGCAGATATCTGTGTGTCCTGTCGAGCTCCAATTGCACAAAATGCATTCTACCCCATCGGCGTGAAGGTTGATCACACACAACTGGGTTGTAGTGATCACATCGAGTGACCTGCCATCAAAAGTTCTTTTTACCGTTGCTCATAAACCATCATGTAGATGGTGATCAGTTGAGCAGAGAATCGTTATGGTTCCTCTTTTCACTACAGCATTTATTCCTAGCTAGGGAAGTCAGTGCGCATCCACTGGGTTTATTAGGTTGCGCGTTCCGCAATGAATGCATCTTCAAACCTCGGGTAGACAACGTGTACTTTACACTTTGCTTAGCAAGCGGGCAGGTCTCCGCCGACGTAAGTCGCTTTAAAACAAACGCGGGCGTTACAATCTCGCATGCTGATTTTGTCCTGTAGACATATGTATGAATTCAGATGTTGCCTTTCAATTTTAAAATGGTTTCACCCTACCGAAATACTGCAGGTAGCTCAGAAAGAGGAATCGTTTACAAGTTGAGGGAAACTTTGGTCTGAGGACCCAGTCAACGCATGAACACGTGGTGTAGACTCCGTGATTGAAGCATGACTAGCGCTGAACTTCTAGTCGGGAGTTCTCAAGTTCAAAAAACTTCCTGTGATTTCGTGAAGTGAGCACTTCTGGTAATTCCCAAGAAGGATGAAGCAGCTTCTCGGTCTTTCAGCCTCAGTCACATGAAAAAACCGCAGGTGAAGATTCACAAATCTCCTCGCACTATCAACAAACCGTTTGAACTCAGTTGGCAATAAGTCCTGATTTCTCTGTCTCAGACAGAAAAGTTTGAAGCGTAGCTGCTAATCGCCCTGTAGTCTGGTTTCGAAATATACTGCAACAGTACAACTTTAGCAGCCTGAGCTCTTCCACCGACAATTTCACGGAATGAATAACGGAGAGACGGAAGGTAAGGAAATCGGGTTGTTTTAAACGGGATTTCAGCTTTATTGGACTGTATGCATTGTCCTTTATCCCATTGTCCTGATTCTCATGCAATTCTCATGGAAATCTCCGTGCTGAATGGAAAACTCTCCCAACTACGACTTGTCCATTACTGAAGAGACTAGATATCATTATTGTTAGTACTAGTATTGTCACTCACGCTATTGCAATGGGACGAAATTGTAGAGGAATTGTAACGGTGATACTACTAATCGGGAGTCACGCGAGTAGTATGGTTTCCTCTTGTAAATTCGCCTTGCATCTCTTGAAAAAGGAGATCTGTTGCGGAATTTGTGAAGTCGCTTTGTGGCATTTGCTTGGATTTGGGCAACAGTCAATGAATATCCAGGAAATTCCAAGAAGACGCGTTCGAGAGAAGATGGATGTTCAGTTTCTTGTAAAAAAAGATGCAAACGAATTTTTTCTTCCCTGTCCAGTAGTCTGTTACTAATCAGTTGGCGTTTTCTAATAAATAACTCCGCAACAAAGGCCTTCTTCCTTTCACTAGTATTGTCACCCACGCTATTGCGATGGAGCGAAATTGTAGAGGAATTGGTAGACAGGCCACCTTGCATCAAAAAGCCCAATGGATCTTAATCAACCAGATAAAGCGCAGAATAACTGTGACACGATAACAACCCAGCGAAAAGGACCTGAATGCATGCTCTAGTAATATACTGACCATACGTCGCTAACCAGAAGAAATGCTGAACGGGATGTGATCTACCTGCTTTGGGCAGCTGGATCCATGATGTATTTTTAGGTTAAAATGAAAGAACTGAACTCAACTTATACGTTAAACAGGATTCATCAGACAGAATATATTTGTCCAAAAGAAATACCCGCTTGTAGAATGTCACGAGGAATACTCTCTCACCTTGGATACATAACAAAACACCGGGGAATTCACAAGCCTAGAAGTTTGATCACTGCTCACCGTCGATTTCGCCTAGTTTAAGGACCGTCGGAAATTCGGTTTTCAGACGAAGGAGCTGGGATACCACAAATCTCTCTGTAGACTTTCAGTCTGTAAATTACAAATTCAATATCAAACAATGAAGCTTGCGGATGTGATTTTTTCAAGCTAAGACTATAATATTCTCTGCACTTGCTTTGGTAACGACACGCACCTATAATGCTCAGCACTTTGAAGCCGAAAAGTTGACCCAATCAGTCGTATCCGGTAGAATGTTACTCACAAAGACACCTTGAACCGTGCATGAATCCCCAAATCTGTAATTAGTCGCCGACATTTGGGCAACAATGCTCACGTGACTTTTTATGATACTGACAACCCCACTTACACGCCGTTTAAACGGGTGCTCTGAACGTCTGCTCGCCTACCACTTTCTGTTTCCACTTTTCATGAGACAGGCTCTCCTGGCGCCCCATTATGACGGGAAAGTTATTTCACTGTGGCAGTGAGGGTGCTGGAACAGTAGGTGAGAAACATTACAATCAGGCCTTAAAGGACACTGTCCGCCATCGCTACACCGTAGAAATGCTTCAAGAAAAGCAGTCTAGAAATGAAATCACAGTAGATCTTATGATTAGTATACGTTGAGGTCGATATTCTTCGATAGCCAACTTTTGGCCCAAGCGAAACATAAAGTGGCCCTTGCGTGGAATATTCGATTACAGCACATTACAACCGAGAGGTTCTTCCCAGATGCATTTGGCTGTCAACTAAACGCCATTCTAACCTGTAAATGAACCTTTAACTCTATATGTCATGTACCCTGTCCGAGCTCCTATGATAGTCACTCTAAGTTCGTTTCTTTCGTCCTCTTTTGTGATAACATCCCTTTTGACCTAACTGCCCCCCTGAGGGGTAATATCATCACCGTTAGAGATGACGTTACAAATGATGACTATCACAGAATCCCTGTGGGTTGAGATACACAGTGCACTAGCTACTGCCAGCTTACCCGTTGGTTGGCACCAGAAACACAGACTGACTTTGGTCATTCTATCGCACATGTAAACTTTTCACCGAGCTAACGAAGCTGTACGACTGAATCCTCCGTGTCTTGTATCTTCGGGTCGGTCTTAGATTTACACTCGGTGGGCTCCGAGGATAAGAAATTGTAAAATTTTCCACGAACTACTAGGATCACACAGCTGGAAAACTTCTAAACTAAATTTCAATGAATAGCAGAAGATTCAAATTAATCATAGAAGGTGATACACCGACTTTCGTTAGTTTGCTTTTCATCAGACAAACTTCCCTGGTGGGAGAGACATAAACGATCTAGCTTGACTGTAATTTCAGTAATATCGTCCCGCGGAAAAAGACAGGTAAAATTAAATATGGAGTTTTAATCGGTTCCATACAGAAAGAAATTACAGAAGGAATCCAATATTAGGCGGAAACAAGTGGGTGGTAGGGAAGATTTATGCCACCTCGTTCTGCTACTACTACTAACTAGTTCGTGCTGTCCACATCTCCGAAGGTGTCAACATGTGTGTGTTGGGCGAATTCCACATCGCTCCCAAGACCCTTTGCATTCTTCACTAGTTTACGGCTATTGTAGTCAGTGATCCCTGTGGAACCCACATGGTGACGGTACTTCTTTGGTTTGGCGTTATGGGTGAAACCACTGACTTCATTGAAATTTCTAATTGAGCTTGAATCAACTAAGATATTGTTGCTTCCTTTGGAATTTGGACTACTCTTGAGGTGAACTATGTTCTTGGTCCCTTTTCCCACCAAGTTGTTCGTGAATTCATGTGAGTTGTAGTCATTAGCAATGATGTCTGAACCTTTCACAAGACTGTGGCTATTACCAACAACACCAACACCTGTGGAACTGCCATGTTGTTCGAATTTGTTCAGGCCACCATCAGAATTGAAATCACCGGTCCTTCCAAACTTTCCGACAACGCTTGAATCACCGTAGACATATATATTTCCATAGGGCTTAAGTTTACTTTTGAGTCGAAGCTTCTTTGTGCCACCAAATTCGTTCACATTATCTCGCACGTTGTAGCCACTCACAAGGCTTTCCGAGCTCCCTGGAAGCTCATAGGGGTTATCACCAACAACACCTGTGTAACTGCCGTATTGTCCGAATTTGTTCGAGTCGCCGTCAGAATCAAAACCACCGATCCTTCCATACTTCCCGACTACCCTTGAACCACCGTAAGCATGAATATTTCCATGGGGGTGAATATGGTTTTTGTGACGAAACTTATTGCCCCACTCATTACCATCAAAACTGTTCACCAACCCGTGTGTGTAGTAATCATCCCCATGGTTGTCTGAATTTTCCAGTAGATTGTAGCTATTATCATTAGCAAGTCCGCCATACTGACGGTACTTTCTCAGATCACCATTTGAGTTTAATCCATTGACCTTTTCAAGTTTTCCAACTACGCTGGACTCACCGTAGATATTCAAGTTTCCTTGAGATTTCAGGTTGCCATCAAGTTTGAATTTACTATCGATTTCTTTACTAAGAAAGTTCTTCACGAAGCCTTGCGTGTTGAAATCATGATGTCGTTTCTTGTATCCATTGGGACCATACACACCGCCTTTTTGGAATGCTGTGACAGTTTCATATTTCGATCCTTTGGTTAGGAAGCCCTTTCCAAGGAGTTTACCGGCTGACAAGAGATTAGCATCCAATCCGTAGTCCGAATCATGGTTGATGTTACCATAAAGTGAAAACTGTCCATTTTGCTTGTAGTGACCGATGGAGCTTTCTGCCAGGTCTTTGGGAGCAGACGCAGTATAACCTTCGGAGCCCTCGCTCAGAGTTTCGGCGAAATCCACTGGGTAAACATCTGCATCATGGGAGGAACTCTCGTAACTTGTGAGGGAAGGGACACCATGAGTAAGCACACTTTGTGCTGCAATCAATAGGAAGAGAATATGAACATGGCACATTTTCTTTGTTATGATAAACGATTTTATAACAAACGTTAGATGCATATATGCAAGTGTGAGGAGATGGGGAGGTCACTTGTGAAAAACCATGTTAGTGTCACAATATATTGATTCACGAAGTGCAGCGATCATCGACCAATCAACCCAGTGATGTTGGGTTTGTCGCAGTTCATCGACTGGTCAGCCGACTGTTTATTGCATGAAGCCAGTTGTCTGAGCATTTCATATCTAGCAGGGTGTATGCACCAGTGACCTATTCGGGGGGACAGACAGAACTGAACACATATCTAAGAATTTTTTTTTGGTAATCCGATTAACTGGCGTCACAGAATTGGCAGATATTTTCCGTTCTTCGCTGTAGTCACAACAACTGGCCTCGTAGATCGCCCACTAGCTGAAGCACTAAGGGTTCCAATAGAATGAACGGTCCGTTCATACTAAAGATTAGTAAAGGGGGTTTTATACGAGAATACTTGCTACAAAACCACCTTGTCGTTGCATTACCAATCATACATGTATGACGAATAGGAGTCGGATACAAAAAGCAACCCTCCTGTAGCGTATGCTTCACATTCAACCTATATTGTGTCGTTTCAGAATGATTATTCTGGACAGAAATAAATGTAACATATGCTCGCAACTGGGCACTTGATTCTTCCAAAAAGTCTGCATGCGACGGATATTACATACCTATTGTAGTTATCTGCTGCCCCCACTGCAGTGCCTCAGTGTCGGAAAAAGACTCACCAACAAGGAATACAGCAGCTTCATTGCAAACAGGTGAGTGCAAAACGTACAAGGGGTCTCGCGGTATTCAAAAGGCACTTTTGACATTGACTCAGACTGTCTGATCGACATCATCATCGACATTGCTTCCGTGAAACGCCTAAACACTCATGATCGTCAGTAGTGTTTCTGTGACATGCCTGGACACCCGTCGGCTGCTGTTGAACTGATTAACTGCTTGAGAGTTCGACAGAAACCTGGTTTTTCTTGTTTGGATGCTTGACGGCTTCCCTACTGTTACTTTGGTGAGCTGCAAGTTTCTCAGTTGGTTCCGGACATTCTGAGACTCCTTTCAGGAATCTGATCTTCCTGACAGTACCTCATATTCATACTTCATACATACCTCACATCTCAACGATAGATCACCCTCTGATTTACAAACAGTTTTGTAGGATTCTGACTGGTTGTGGAATTTTCTGGGCTTGAATTCGCATGGTTTTTCTCAAGAACAGGACCTCTCCTGTTTTGCCACAATCGTTATTGCTAGTCCATATCCGGGACGAGAAGCACTATTCTGGTATTCAGCCCTTATTAAACCTCCTCTCTAATGTTTGATCTCGGACTCAAACTCCGGACATGTGAGATACCATGCGAGGATTGTTACCTTTCCTCCATTGCCGTTCAACGGACGCAAATGGGGCAGCATGTTTGAGCAGGTAAACACGGTCTCACTCTCAACGATGAGATTGGTCTACCTTCTTCCAGATGAGTCCAGCACGCTTGGTGGCAACGCGCTCCTTTCGCATGTCAAAAGCCTAAATCTCTACACGGTTTCACTGTCGTTTGATTTCAATAACCCATTGTGAAACCCGATCATTGCGGACTTACCGGAATACGTGACAAGACTGGAGATGGACTGTTCAAACGGCGACGATGTGGATACTAAATGTGACCAAAGTTTTCTGTTAAACAATTCTTCATATGTATAATTTTGGTGCATATAATAACTGGTCGTAACGACAGCATCTTTCAGTCGAACCCTATTTAAATAAATGGTTAAGCAAAAAGACGCTTATTATAAGCTAAAGTCCAGTGGAGAGGGAATCGTTAGGACAGAATTTACCGTCAAAAACGTTCTATTACAAGGTAATTTGCTCTCAGTTTAGTATGAATCTGAAACAGAGAATTTATCAAGAATCGATTTTCAGCATCGAGGTATTAGTACACACAGACGCAAAGATTTTTATACTTATAGTAACCACAGTGTTGTATTGCTCTGTAACTGATCATTTTCTATTGGCATCCAACATTCAGAGTGATCTGTCCAACCATCAGCAACAGCGCCTTATATCACGTACGAGTAAGAAAGGAACAACCTCACAGTGGACCAATAAAAGTGAGCACAAAATTTGGTGCGACATTTCTATATTCATAATGCGTTTACGAGCGAAGCTGTGGTAATTACTGCGTAATAATAACATGTCACTTTGTATTCTTCCCTTCAGTATCTCTTGGAGGGTCTCTTGGTAATCGGTACTTGGCGTTAAACTGGCGGGAACCAACTAGCATAGTCCAAAGCGGGACTGTTTAATCGGTCGATCGGTCACTAACGGATCGGACGGTCAAACATGCCAGTGGAGTGAGAAAATTGGCTGATGCGTTGGTCTGTCTCACCAATCAGTGCGCTGGCAGTTTGGTCACAGACAACAATTGGTAAAAATGCATCGGAATCTATGCAGCGTTACCCTTATAGGTATCGGTGAACGTACAGTAGGAAGAGGTCCGATAAATCAGAAAACACTCTGTAAACAATCAACACTAGATAAAGAACAAGAGCGCGACGTAGATTAACAGTTGTTGATTTACTTTCGTTGGTTGATTCCTCAAAGCCTTTCGCACTCTCATGAAAGTTTGACTACACGGAGTATCTAATTGGCAAGAGTTGATAACCTCGTGCAGGTTATCGAACTACTGACTGTATACTTTTCTGGACACTGAAGATCGCAGCGTAGGGTAGCAAGTTTCTTCGCGTTCTTGATAATCTTCTACAGAGCAGACAAACTCACACTGTTGGATGCACACATGTGAGAGGTGGAAAGCTTACTGACACGATATTTCAATACAAACAGCACTCTAGCCTACGCTCCAAGATTTCTTTTTCATGCACATTAACTCTGGTCCACTCTCATCCATGTGATGAGTGTGAGCGCCGCGCCTTATTTCTGTTTCTCTGACGCCATACTTTTATTTGAGTGGCTCAAGAATGGTTCTTGTGTCCTTAGACACGAGTGTCTATGCGTTTTTTCCATTGTACGCCGTCCCAATAATTTTCGATACAAAGCCATGAGACACTGGTGCACTTAGTAATCCAAGTACCTCACTGAAGAGTCGAAATCAGAATAAGCCTTACCATATGTAATCCAGCATAACATCCAAAATTTCGAGTACATCTTTCAGCGATTCGAAATATAGTGCACAACTGTCAACTAGATGAGTTCATCACCCGTGGAAGTTCTATGGCACATGAATTCAATACTCGGTTGCTAAAATGAAGCATACTGACGGCGGATTTTGAGGGCTTCAGCGGTCCCAGTAGACAAAGTATGAACCATTTCTAGGAAGAATTATTTTCATTAAATTTCACTGCATCGCCGGACTTCCGTGTTTTTCAATTTCTGTACTGAGGGCAATGAGAATGACTTTTGAGTGCCAGCCGTCATCGGTGTGCCACAACGACAAAGTACCACATTCTTTAACTACTCTCAGGTAGTTATAACGCATTTCAAATATCGCGCCTGCAAGTAGGCCTTCTGTCACCCGACCACGTGGCGACGATACCCTGAGAGAAAAAACGCCATGAATGGGAGATTCAGCTGGGATCCAGGTGGATCACCAGTGAAAACCAAATCGCTAAGCAAATGAGTGTATTTTTCGACATCCTGAAACACTGTTCTTGTAATATTTTATCCAGACTTCTTATCCCGGTGACACTTAACGTCACGGTGTTCGGATATGCGAAATCCCCACTAAGATATGTGTGGCGGCACCATATATTGAAGCTGTTGACATACGGATAAATCCAAACATAGGCACTTAGTTACCTCATAAAATGATTTTGATAGGTCCGTCCGATATGCTCTGATAATGACCTTCTTGCAGCAAAGTGTTCGCTAAACTTGAATGTCTTTGTACTCCACACCTTCGACAATGTTGTTCACCAATAAGACCAGCAGTTTTGAACAACAGCTATAAGAATTTACCGCCAGGTGAGATGTTACATTCGCCATCACAAATCTATAAGAAAGCTGTTTATTTCGATATTTTTGGGTTACTCGTAAGCTTTGTTACTTCATAGGGACTTCATTCACCACAGCGAATCACATGAAAAAGTTCTTGTGCACTGAATGGCATTTCTTGCCTTTGCAATGGTGTCCTGCTGCTTTTGTTTTTTCTTATCTATAGCAGTCATCTGCAGGATGAACCGGTAGACTTGTACAAACTCACAATACACGACAGTTTAGACGTTTCTGTTGCTGGTGTTGACATGATGCCAAAGGAAGCGTTATCAGATATTCTCACTTGCGTCTTCTGAAGTCCTCAGTATCAGTAGATATTCGGAAGAAAGGAGCCCACTAAAATGGAAACAAACGAAGCTGCAGCTGTTCACTTGGTTCTGGCTCCCGAACGACGTTAACCCAAGGCCTAATGTCTTTCTTTCGCTTTTTCTAATACCAGACGTCACCAGTTGTGTAGCGAACTTCTGAGGGGCCAGGCGACTTTATAAGACAAGATCAGATTTCAAAGTCCTCTCCGTTCGGTGTTCTTTGCTGTCTAACAGAAAAAAAGACCCTGGGTGTGCCATAATACTATAAGACAGATCGGAAGGCAATCATGGGTATACACAGACCATCGCAGTTGCGTGTGTGCTGATGCGCTCATACTAGATGAACAAATCAGGCTGCAGTCCAGTTGACTGCGTCTAGGTCACCGACGTAGCATGTTCTCACAAATATACGTAGTCATCTACAAGGTTACTTTCGTGGCTCATGAAGCACCTTATAACACACGCTAGGTTGATCACTTGAACAAGGTCGTCATAACCTGATCGGCAAATATTGATCATGTCATGAAACCTGTTGGCCATAACATAGCATTATGTGTAATTTTCACGTTACTGAATTTTGTCCATAGAAGACACTAAGCACATGAGAATCCTGGATGCAAACAGCACACATAATTATCATCACGAGAGACTCAACCGAATCTCTCGTTTATGATATTCTACAACTGAATGTGCTCCTGGCCCCAGAACTACCAACCTGTTTGAGAGCGCTCGCTGTACTAACATTATAATCAAGCCTACTTTGATACACAACATTTTGCAACTAATTCCGACAATGCCTTCATATTTCTCCAAAGCACGATGGTAGTGAGTAATGTTACCTTTTTAGCTTGTTGAAGAAATACCGTTTCAGCAGTCAGCCACAAAACGTCTGTTTTATCGGCGATTTCATTCTGAAAGTGAAACCAATATATGCTGAAAAGCCAAGGAGTACCGTATATCTATTTCATCCCTATTTGGAATCACCATCAGCGCACAGCTCACGAAACTCCAGTGGGGAGCCTCGAACCTGCGACTACCCATTCGGCCAAAACGATTGGTTAGCAAGGCACTTAGCTCGTACTTACACGAGATATAACACCACCAATCTTTCAGTCACAGAGTCCACTTCAGGTGGTCACGCGTGTTGACTGGTTCTTCGAGTGGTGATTTCCCAGACAGGAGATTCAAGCCCAGGTCGATCTCATTGAACGAAGCGTTGATCAGATATTTCACAATATTCTCATACTACCGTCGCTCTATAAGTAGTTCAGAGGAAGAATAATTTTTTAAGATGAGTGAAACCCATCAGGGAAGACTTCGCTCGAGCAGCTAGTAAACACGTCATCACGTGATAAGATTACTGTGGTCGAAAGATGAATCGCCCAGTATGCTGTATGAGTGCGTGTTAGTCATACTATTAACCAGCTGCTCGTGATAAAACTAGCAGCCGAATGTGTCTGCTTTAATCAGAAAAAGCCTAGTCACAAGCAGGACAATGGAGAACGAAGCCGTCGATCTTTTTCGACATGCGTACATAGGTGCATTAAAGGAAGAGCAATTCCAGGTCCTTTTCTGAAACGGGATACTTGGCACTCCATCGACATATTCTGCTTGTCAGTGGTTTTTGGGTACACATTAGAGTAACGAAGAAAAGATGAGTACGAAATCTAGCGCAGAAGAGGCTCTGGGGACGGGACTCACGAGGAGTAAAAGGTCAAGAAAGCGAACAGGATGGCATGGTGGGTAAATCAACACCCAGGGGCTATGCGAGGAGATACAGCTGGTCCACTCAGTGTCAATTGGACAGATCCCTTTTTTACCAACCAAAAACATTTCCTTCGACAAAGAACAAGTTTGGGCCAGTTGTCAGAGACTCGGAGAAACTGAGGTCTTTGAAAAGGATGTTTTTTGTAAGGTATTGGTTACTACAGCTGGAAAACTGTCAGAGGAAAGTGCGCAAAATCACGTTACACAAGTGGTAGCCGCGTAACAAAAGTGGATGAGAATTTGTAGTGTGCAAGTTGTCGGCTAAGGTTTCAAGTGGGACAGGAATCGTCACGTGGTTTTGGTGTTTGTGACGCGTGATCTGATAGGTGACCTCTACATGCCTCACCAGCAAAATCCAATGCTACGAATCCCTTCTGAATCAAGCGGAGCGACTGAGTCATTCTGTGTGCAAGTGTCGGCTAAGGTTTCAAGTGGGACAGGAATCGTCACGTGGTTTTGGTGTTTGTGACGCGTGATCTGATAGGTGACCTCTACATGCCTCACCAGCAAAATCCAATGCTACGAATCCCTTCTGAATCAAGCGGAGCGACTGAGTCATTCTGTTAATAAAATGCCTCCATATAGGAACGAATGTCAAAATAAAATTGGAACAATAAAGCAGCAACTATCGAATCCCAAGTAGTCCCATAGGATTAAGAGTAGCGATCACTTTACCGCTTCACGGTGAGTGATTCAATGTCTGAAGTGCCAAACAAAATCAATACTTTTATCGATTTATACCTAAAAATACAAAACGCTAAACAACAGACTGTATTTTCATGCACCGGCTTCGCTGTCAGTGGGAAAAAAACAACTTTTCAATCCGTTCACTTCAAAACGGCAACGCTCGTTAGCCACACACCATAGGTCACATACATGCGTGTGTCTAATCGACTCCACGACGCATGGGTTTATTATTAGCATACTCGGCAAGCAACATCAAAAGGACGAAAATTACAAATCAAGGGACATTCCAAACCCAAAACTTCTACCCACTGTTCCATCCTGTTTTTCATGTTACCGTCTATTGTCTGTACCATTTACACCCGCCTACATTTTGCGTTAAAAATGTGCACAAGCCGGTCAGGATCGGTATGTATATGATTTGAATCCCCAGTTGTCTTAATGAAAATTTATACTGGAGGGCTACCTCAACTTTGGTGTCAGACAGGACGCCTTTTTGAAGTAATATTTTCTGGGAACTTTAACCCTAACTCCTGCCAAGCTGTACTTTTTAACGACATGTAATTGAATCTGGCTGCATAGTGAGTAAAGTGATCGGATTTAACTGAACTGTGCCAGCTTGTTAAGTTCCGACGACACTGGATGGAAAAGTTAACGCTGTTCGGCATTACAAAAATCCATACGACCTTCAAACCCAAATCGGAAGACGATCGATCCCTGCGGCTTAGCGACATAAGTGTTCGATTCCATATNATTGTGTTTCTGCTGTTTTTGGATTGTTACAAGTTTGTGGGTCAGTCGAAAGAAATCGTCGGAAACAGAAGTGATACAGCCGTCTCGTTTCTCTCCAAACAATGGAGATTATAAAAACTCTCGGTGTGACACAACCCGATCAAAAGAAAGAAGACCATTCTCTAAGGCGCACCAAGTGGTTTAGTAACTTGGACTAGTTAGGCAGCGACCAGCATTTCTATGCGTTTGAAAGCCGAATCGATTCAGAATGATTACGCACCGATGCAATGTCGTATCTGGATTCCAACAGACACTAATCACGCTTCAAACTGATCCGACATGTCTCAACTAGGTGCTGCCGGGTTTTCAGATCAGTGCATTCTTTTGCGGCTGACCCTTAGTTTAATAGAAGGTGACATCTATTCATCCTTCCGCCCGTGTGCTGACAGGCTAATATAACGTGTAAAGTCGTATCTGAGGCCTTTTCAACATGGCTGCACGACACTTCGAGCCTCCTAAGCACTAAAGCTTTAAGAGTGCAATACAACTAGTCTATGTTAAATACATCCCTGAGATGGGGGACAACAATCCTTTTAGTTCTCAGAATTCAACAAACGACTTCAATGAATGAGGCCCCGGAAGACATGTTTAACCCCCATTTTGCATTGGGAGCTACACAAATGACAGCTAGCTAGTACTGGACTTTGCAAGGCCAATCTCAGATTCATAATGAAATTGAGGAACGATAAGGTCCTGCACCTCGGGAAAAGTGAAGCATGAAAACATCCAAAGACGGTTAAAGCAGGTGGGAAACTAATATGCAAAAACCCGGGGACGGTCCCTGCATTTTCATCCCAGAAACTTTGACCTACTTTTGAAGAATTAGATCAGGAAGCCAAATAGAACATGGAGATCTCATTGCTACTATTCCCGCTATACCAACATTGGTCGACTGTTATGTTGTGAAAAGGATGGGATATCAACTGATGGTAAGTCACCGAGGGAAATTTCTTGATTATATGTAAAATATGGAGGAACCCAGCCTAGTATGATTAAGGGCGCTAAGTACAAGTCTTGTGTTGGGGAGCAGCAGTCATTTTCGAAATAGTGTTTACACTACGCTACTCATAAGGTTGCTGAAAACTCTTCGACAAACTACGACCTGTTTCGTCCTTCTTGGAACTCATCAGGAAGGCGCAGTCCCCGAATTTACGTCAAACTTATGTTCTTCTTGAACTCAAATTGCAGGAATTTGACTTGTAAGCTCCCTTGCATAATAATTTGGTTTTGACGTAGAACCCACCTGGAACTCATCTGAATCTCTCATTTATGATGTTCTTAAGCAACTGATTATGTAGCATCAAGCTATATGACAAGGACCTGTCTGATGTTAGTACAACATAGTCTGTACAGGGGCTGTTCAAAACCTACTGAAAGCGTTTCCGCTTGAATGGTCAAAGAAACCAACCCATTCATGTACTTTATTTTTTGGGCTTCATCAAGTCAGTCAAGTAGGATCAAGTTGCTCACTTTATCTTCTCTTAACCAGATGATCACAAAGCTGAAAAAACTCTGAAGAAAGGACATCTTGCACTTGAAAAAGTTTTGGTCCTCGCAATTGATGGGTACCTTATGCGTAATCTACTATTTTTGTAAGTGTCTGATCAGAGAGTCACACTATTCATAGGATCATTAAATCAGAGGAACGTGCGAATGACCAAGAGCATTTAAAGGTGCGCGACAAACAATACTGTGAAGCTGTGAAACCCTATCCGACAAAAAATCACACGAACTACTCAACCGGATAAATCTGCATATGGTTACGTTGCATGTTTGTGGCAGACTTCAACCGAGGTCTGGTCATAGATTCCACCTGCCTCGTTCACGGAAGGTCCATGAAAACCTTGTGGAGTATATTTTGGACCACGCGTGATCGCAGTGTCAATTATCCTAAGCCTGATAACTGCGTGTTCTCTCGTTGTGTCACAATAGCAGGTTTCACCTAAATTGTCCCGCTGAAAGACACTAAATTGCATCGGTATTTGGCACATGAGGTGCCTTAACTAGAAGCTGTATTAATTGTAGGTAAGTACACCTATATCAGCTCAGGAGCATCAGCTACCTCCGTTGGCAAACTAGATGAGGTTGGATCCAAACGAGTCAATGGCTTTGGTGAATGAGTGGTCACCGAAGACAACCTGCTATTTGAAGAATTTGTAAAGACTGAAAACACCCGATGTCTATTAGCTCAGTTCAGCATAGAACTAGTCAGGACGTTCAGATATTCAAACCCAGCTCGTGCCGCTTCCTGAGGTTTTAATGCTCGGCAATAAAGACGGTCACGTACTGCCATAGACAGAAGACCATCCAACTAAAACACATCGCGTCAGGAATGAAATAAACCAGCTGTGAATCTCTAAGGTGCGTGGAATAAAAGTACATGTTTCGTGGAGTGGTATGTTCAAGGCAACCTCCAGAGTTGTAGTGAAATCACGTTGGCCAACAGGCTCAAATGCTCGTACCAATGTTGGTCGTCTAGCCGGTTCCAGTTTGTCTGTTTTTCGAGTTCGAAAATTTGCTTGTAAGTCTTACGTCACCATACGAACATTCACCGTTAGTGAACAATTGGTTGTGTGTGATCCATTCAAGCGAAACCCATGTTCACTCTGAGACATCAGTCACCTATCCACTCTTTGAATAAAGGCAACCTTTGTTCCGATTTCTGGGGTGGTGTATGTATCATGTACTGGTGTCAGGTGAGACCGAACGGTAAATGCACGATTTACTTTGAACAATCATTCCACCAAACCATTACCGGTGGGAGCGGGAGGTTTTTCACTACCGAGAAAATACAGTCGGAGCGGCGAAATGCCATAAATCGTACCTTATCATAGCACGAAAAAGCGCATACCACCAAACCTAAGTCCATAAACTGATTGAATGCAAAAATTCACATGAAAAAAGTGTGCCCAGGAATGCTATGTTCTGTCCATTCGTTCACAGCCACCAAAGATACTACGTGCTTAGACAAAACAATCCCACGACAGCTTATGACGAGGGCATTTTTCGACAGCCAGAGGAATTAAGAATGGCACGTTCGGTTTGTAACGTCGATCTGTTTGTTTCAGACATGCTTACGACACATAAGCTTATCACCAGCTATTCTACATTCTTTAGTCGAAACGATCTACTGGTCCTCAGAACTGTTGCGGTGTCATTGGACCATGGAACCATCGACTTCCACGTCTGGCGAAGGTGACCTTTGCCCTTCTGACAGGCGTGGGGTGATTAACTTTCGAAACGGGGTGTAATTTGTGTGTCAAATCTATGACCGGTGTCAACGAATACTGACTTGATGTGTGAGCAAGCTGTGATAAGAATTCGAGAATTGACTGTGCTTGTGTACGGTTGGTTCAATGCTTCAACTTTAATGTGGACAGATGGAGAGTTGTTCAAGCTAGAGCGACTGAACCGAAACCGTTTTAAACAACACGGTTTTGCCTATTTCCCTGTGCCTTTTAAGAAAGAATGATCAAAACATGCTTTAATGTACAGACTTTTGTCGATGAACATTTATCATGAGGAGACCTTCGGAGTTTTACCGGGCAATTTTAAGGTCCAAAAAGGCTTCCATAAAATTCAGTTTTCATTTCCGTTATTCCTCAGCTGTAGTAGTCCAAGATGGGTTGGCTAACCCTCTATTGTTATGTTTGTTGGTCTGTTCGCCAAGTTTGGCAGTTGGATTGCTATGTAACAAAACCTCTCAACTTTTACAATTTATCCTGAATTATAACTACCTTGTTTACTGAACAGAATTGGTTGTTTCTGGTGTGGACAATTCGCCAAAAGACTGCAATCTGCCACTGCTATGGGTCTAGCCGCACAAAGTTCTTGTGGATGGACCGGCCCAACATTTACGTAGGTGTAACCTTCAGACTTGCGTCATTTCAACAATACGAAACCATATGTGCTTTTTTCAGCTGTGGACCTGCCACGGGACCTGGCAGCGTGTTTGTTAAAAACACTACCGCCAAATCGGCTAGTATCGCTCGAATGCACTGTGCACACTGGTAATATATTCGTTTAGGCAGACCGGGCCGAAGCAAACATCAAGGCAAACATGTCGCTGCCAAGGCGCGCCAATAAATCGATAAATCTGGGCAGATGTTTGCGGAATTCCTAATCTGTATCCGCACCACTGTCCTCCTCCTGTCCCGGCGCAAATAATCTGGTGGGTCCACACAAAAGTCGGAAGCAGGATGAACTCAAATTCACTTAAAATTATCGTTTTCCCATGGCAAACTAGTGAGATTCTCTGAAATCGAGACAGGGATATGTGAGTCAGCGAGATCAGACCAGTAGCTTAATGACGTTTTACAGTCAGTGTTTTTGAAACGAAATTTTCACCTTTTCACAGATTGGCAAGCACCCACTACTTCAATTTCATCCTCAATAATAACGACTGAGCAAGTGAGGAATGTTATCAGGTGGTTGACACACTCTCACAGTGACATCTTATAGCAACCGCATCGGAATCGATAGGCTACCATGACAGCGGCAAATGAGAACGCACGTTGCACACGCCACACAAAGGATAGATGTGACTGGGCATACAGGTGTACAACTGGACGTACGACCAGTTTCGTGTACGTGGATACATGCACACACATTATTCTGCTTAGGCGCACACAAGACTACACTGCCCCGAATATCATCCAAACGTTTACAGAGCGAAAAAATGTGACGAAGACGTCGAACATGTGAAGCAGGTAGATTTTGTGAGGGTGACAGTGACAGTCCGTGTGCGGCAAGATGATCTTGAAAGATGGTCACACTGAAAATGGAAGGTATAGTAGAGATGTTGCCAGTTAGAAATGCTCAACAGGTCAGACGAGATTCTGTTACTTTGGCGTCATTACGAAATATTATTCTGGAAAATATGGATGTCGCATTTCAAACTGAAGACCGATTTAGATCCTAGGTTAGGATTACTTGTCAAGATGCGGATAAAATCAAGAGTCGTCGTTCCAAAAAGCATCAGGGCTATTCGCCTAAAAATCTCCACCATAGACAGGGATTACCCTATAAGTGCTTCTGTTCAACCAGGCCCGATCAAAGGTTGCTTCCAGCGATTATCTGTTTGAAGCTGTGAGTGATTGGTTCGCCCACAATCTACGTGGAGGCTGCAGGGAAGTTTACAGTGATGTTGTGCTTAACTCAGAGAAATCAGTTTGCCTTATTAAAGCCACCAATTTGATGCGGTGTGACAATCACGTTCAACGACTGATTGGGTTAGCTAAGCGACGGTCTTATAGAAATTTTTTGAAAGGCAGATGTATCTTCCATCACGGAAAACCCGCGACGATTTTTTGTCTCGTTGCAAACTCAGTACTGACTGAAAGTTAAAGGAATATTTCTGCAAGTTTCACGTTTTCAGTACTGTTAGAACCCTCTGGGAAACATCAGGGATGGTTTGAACACTGTTTCCAAACCCGGTTCCAGCTCACCAATCACATTAGGATTGGCGTACAGGGTGCTCGAATTCTGGAAGGCATTGCTGCTGCCCATATTTTGCACAGCAAACGAGTTATAGGGTTTAGAAGACGAGACATCGTATAATGATCATGTGCCGTCCTAAGGAGTGTTCCATTTTGAGGGTTGTGTTTATCGGTATACAATCCGTTGCATTTCGTTCTAGAAGTCAAATGTGTTGAGAATGTCGGAAAAGAAGCTTCCAACCGGTCTGAATCGACCAGGGTAGTCAAAATTCTTTTTAACTGAGATTCTGCCCTGTAAGTGAAGGGGCGAGAAACACTGTACAGTTGATTCATCCTTATTAGGAATCATCAGCAGTGCGCAATTCATGAAGATCAAAGGAGTTCTGAACCCTCAACACCCTGGCTAGTAGTTGCTTACCAAACAGTTTGGCCACGACGGCCTGATCAGCAGTGTGGCTAACAAGCACTTAGACTAGATATAGCGTCACTCATCCTTCACTAATGGAAACCACATAAGATGGTTACGTGTTTCGATGAGCTGCTCGAGTGAGGACTTCTCAGATTAAAGTTTCATTCATCTTGTGAACTTATTCTTCCTCTTGGTTACTTATAGATTGTCACGCTGTCGAATAACGCTTCGTGGACGAAAGGTTAAGTGTACAAACTACTGACCAAACAGATTGCGGGCTCGAGACTTCCTACTGGAGTTTCGTAAGATGCGTACTGTGGTGATTCCCAGTGAGAACAAAACATTTGTATAGTGCCTGTCGGCTTTTCAACATAGGGTGGTTTCACGTACAGGACAATATATCGATCGAAAATCACCAGTTCTCCTCATACTACCACCTAGCTCCTTTTAGCCAGCTACCAATGCTTTATCTCCACTGGGAAGCCCAGACAACATAGACTTCAGGTGTCACCAGGGCTGAGCCCACTATTCCGTTTTGTGTTATTCAGGCCCTCTCCACCCTACACTAAGTCATTCTCCCCACTCCACTCTGTTCAGCTTCCCTATTATCCGTTCCCCTGTACTTGCTTCAACCTGCATTACGACGGGTGTATTAAAGACCAAAACGTTGAGACCGTTGAAAAGCAGTATTGGCACTTACTTTAACTTACTTGCTTCGTATTCTGACGTTGTGCATAAGACTTGACTGCTTTCCGCGACTCAGTCACTTCCAAGTGACTAAGAATATCAAACATTCGTTTTTCCCGTCCTACTGCCAACCTCAACACAGCGGCGGGAGCTTCACACCATCGAAACCCGTGGGTGGGCCTACCAATCTTTCGTTTAAAATGCCATAGGATGACTATAAGGGAGTACAGACCGATGAAAAAACTTACTAAACACATTTCGAAGTCATATGTTTGTGCGGATTTATCAAGCTACGCAAAGCGTTCCACCATTAAATAGACAACACGTGCAATCATACACTGTTGTCTCTTTTGGGAGGCTCACTCCAAAACATCTGCGATTCGCGCCAACAGGGTTCAGATATATCTCATGCTAGCACACCGGTTTCCCGTTCTACCTACCCAAACTCCAGAAAAAGTATACACGGATCCTAAAAAATATATATTAAGTGCATCAAGAACCGATGGAGGCTCGCGGAGACTAGCTAAAAATTCCACCCTGAGGGTTGAATTGCAAGTGAAAGTACAAATAAGCCACTAAAAATCCCAAGGATGAGAAATTTCAAACAATTGACGGAAGTATCCATGAAAGCTTATTGGCAGGTACCTTAGGAACGGACAAGTCAAGTCCGAACTCACCTAAAGTTTGGTTGCAACACTAAATAAAGTAGATTGAAAGCACCCCATGGTATATCTTTAGAGAGGAGAATCGCGGAATTTACAGTGCCACCCAAAACCCTTCTATATACTTGCCGTGCATCTTCCGAAATTCTATCAAGACTGGGCACCCAGAGATGTTCTCAAGATGACCTTGAGCAACTGAGAAGCGAAAAAAACTCAATAGGAAATGCGAACCAGTTAGAGCACCTACTGATAGTATTCTGATCGGAACGACCAAGGCTGTAAAGCTTGAACCCAAACGCATCTAAAGGGTCGAAAGAATCGGTTGGGTAAAACGGTGTGTCGAAGTTCGTTAGATCGACACACAGACATCTAATTTGAAGGTTTTTGATTCGCACTTCAAAAGCAACGTTGGTGAAAATTAGTAGCGATTATAAAGGCGTTTCTGTCTTTCCCTTAATGAATACAGTGGCGGATATAACTGAGCTTTGGTAAATTAAAGCGAGTTGAAATCTTAAAGAATACTCCCCCATTTATTTAGCTTGAAAACAAAACCTTAAAAGGACTACAGTATCTCAGTCCCATGGACGTTACCGTTGAGTTTATCAATAAAATGCCAAACCCAAGGTTGAATAGGCAGTCGTTTGCATCCTCGACTCTCTTACTCCCTAGTGTGGATAGATTTTTTCGGAAATTGGTGGATGCAAACATCGTTTAGAATGAAAATGGATTTTTGTTCAGCTATGGTGATCCGGGGTGTTCGAAAGCCGGGTGTAGCTCCAACTGTACCTATCCCTGACGATGCCAAGCTAGGTTAACAGCTGAACCTTCCGCGCAAGGGTCTACTCATATGGCTGGGGTGCAAGGCAATGTAGCATGGAGCCATGATTGTTTTGGCGTTTTTCATAAACTCAACACTTAAACCACCGTGAGGGCTCACTTGTGCAGCTGGTTTTCTAGCTGAGTCGCCAAACTCCCTCAGATATGGAATGAAAGCCGTCTAGCTCAAACGGCCCAAACCTGTCAATATTTATCGACATGAGGGGTGGTTTTTCAAAAAATAATCAAGTCATGTAGGACTTTTCGCAAATTATTTCCGGATAGTGTAATTGCTGGTCAAGGATGCCTCGGTTCGCGCAAATTTCATTCAGTAACAAACACTGAATAGATTATCATTCTGTCCCAGAGCGCCCATCCAAGCCTCAGGGTGTTATGCAAGTTTAGTCTGTTCCATAAAAATCTGGTTTAAGCAAATCAGGCCAGACCATGCTTCGGCCTTAACTAATCACCCAACTTCCAGACCGAATAAGTTAATTACAAATCAACCGATAAGACCGATAATATGAGCGAGGACGAATGTCAAAACGCCGACGATTCAGGCTAGCTTCCAGACTAGCCTTCCAATCCAGTTCCAAACCGGGACTGTGCACACCTTTCTGCTGCTGGTGTACACGAAGTTACGCAGGATAAGTTGCAAATGACTAGTTCACCAACATTGGCAGATCGGGGGATTCAGGTTTGTTTATTTCTCGCAGATAATGTTCCTTACGTAACGATGGGTCCAAGGATGGCCAGTCAGATGAGCCGTGGGAAGGTGAACGAATGATAGACAAGTAACAATCGACAAATATTAGGATAACGGGAGGAGTCGTACAGTATCTGTTTGAGTGCATAAGATTTCATAAGATTTCACAGACTCATTCTAAATTAAACATCTGACTTTAGAGTCAACGGGATCGTGTATAAAATAGGCCGCTAAGTCGAATCCTCAGAACAGTGACACTGCGCCGAACAGGTCACTTTAATCAGATATCATGAATGATCACTGTGTTCGCTTCTCATTGGTTGGGCAATCGTTGAAGAATTATACAAAAATATTGTCTTCTTAATTGCCCATCCAATCAGCTTACTTGTGAGCCTCCTTATGCAACTTTTGAGCTAAAAAGCTCCAGTGAGTGTTTTTCGGTAACCTTCACACACACACACACACACACACAAACGGATGAGCTCAGATTAAGATCATCTGGTAACTTCATCAGGCCAGCTTCTCAAAAACAAGTTGACAAAATAGTGTTAAATTCTTCTCTCCAGCTAATCTTCAGTTAATTAGAGAAAATCATTGACTGTAGTTTCAAAAATCACACGAAGACAGAGGTCACTCAACTGCTTCGTTTTTTATGACTTGGCCTTGAAGACCGTCTGTATTGAAAGCCGGCTAATCGGCACACGGGTCACGTGAGCGTTCAAGTGGCAGCAGAAAAAAACATATCGCTTGACAAAGACATGGTTTACACAGTCGCGTTTCAAATAAACTGAAGTAACCAAAAAGTATGTTTTAATCAGTCATGATATGCATGCTTTCGAACAAGATGCAACTTATGTCCGTTGTGATAAAGCCCTAAGTTTTTCGGAAAAAATGTGGCCGTATGTGAGAGACTTGTTATAGCTATTCCAACCTCTGTCGAAGTCTCTTAGTGAAGAGTGGATATATTTTGCATGACCGGAAAACTAAACAAAAACCTTGTCACGTAACACAAACAACTAGATTTATCCATAAATACACTCACTTACAAATTAGTTTGGTTTCCACGAGAAGCTCAACTGAACCTCTCGTTGTTTATGATATTCTGTAACTGAATGTGCTGCACTTAGGCCGCCTCATTCATGATTTGGCACGATCATCGAGATATCGCAGTATATTTTCATAAAGAAAACTACTCACGAGGTTGCTGAAAACACTTCGACAGCCCACGACCGGTTTCGTCCTTCTTGGGGCTCATCAGGTTGGCACAGTCCCCGAGTTTCCGTCAACCTAATGTTCTACTCGGAGAGTTCTCAGCAACCTTGCAAGTAGTTTCCTTTATGAAAACTAAACTTATCCTTCAGCAATGCTCACCAAAAAGCACCTGAATCCCAGCTAAATCTCTCGTTTATGCTATAAACAAACCTCCTTCAGTTCCAGTTGTTAACTTTTGGCAAGTAGGCCGGTGTAGGTTTTCTGGCCGGTCCTACTAAGACATGCGTGCGCAGTCCAAATGGCGGCGGTTGCAGCGGGGTAGGAGGTTAAGTGCCTTTTGGGCGGCGCATCAGTTCAGTAGCATAGTTTACCTCACCGTAGTCGCAGAGATAGCTGTTCGCCAGGACAATTTGTGGAGTACCAGGTCTTTCCACGATCCAAAGTAGAAGCTAGTTTTTCAAAATTACTTGCCCGTTACTCTAGTAACGGGATTTCCGGCGGTCCTGTATTCGAAATCCATACTCCAGTTGACCATAGATAAACAATTTTAACAAGGAACTGAAACGATGGTGGTGAACCCAAAGATGATTTCATAAAACAAGTTAAAAGCAATTCTGCATCAACAACAAGCGTAATATGAGTAGTAGCAAGTGCAGCTTATCCAAGTTCCACCTCAACCCTTAGACTTGCCTAGGGGCAAGTCAGCATCCTGTGTCGAAACGATGGCCGTAACCACATCGAAATTCACATACGGTTCAGCGTCCGGCAACATAATCAGTGCATGGTAGAAACGACGTGATGTGCTTTTTAAAACAGGTTAAAAAGCCAATACGCTGCATGGAAGAACCCATTTCCTGCTCCGAGAACTTGTTACTATTAGACACGACCTTTTTCTGAACTTCGTCCCCACACAGCGTCCAAAGATTTAGACTTTAAACACGCATTTGACCAACTTTTGGTGATATGTTCTGTGAACAACTTTCGGTGTCCATTGTTTGGTAAAACTATCTCAAGTTAATCAAGCAGGATTCTGATGGCTAAGTCACTTTCTCGGGTGTTGGAATCGTGAGTGCGCCAACGCAGAATCGGCTCAATTGTCTGATAACGTCTGTTGCTGGCCCTCAACCTCTAATGGCGTAAATCTTCGCACCCAGCTGCTATGCAAAGCTGAGTGGTAGAAGGAAAGCAGTGCAGAGGAACGCAGCACTAAGGGCCAGCGTTTGACCAACCTTAAACTCGATACTACAATCGTACAACAGCCATCAGGATCATCTGAGTTCACGAGTGCACTAGAACGTACCTTCGATTCTTCCAAAAAGCCTTCCATAGCCTTTTAGTTAGGTGGGAGTAATAGTATTATCGTTTTTACCCCTTCCAGAAACATATTTGTCTGTGCCCGCTACACTGAAGGCTGATTTTGCATGCTCTGGGAACTGCCTACCCGTCTAAACTTATCCTTCAGCAATGCTCACCAAAAAGCACCTGAATCCCAGCTAAATCTCTCGTTTATGCTATAAACAAACCTCCTTCAGTTCCAGTTGTTAACTTTTGGCAAGTAGGCCGGTGTAGGTTTTCTGGCCGGTCCTACTAAGACATGCGTGCGCAGTCCAAATGGCGGCGGTTGCAGCGGGGTAGGAGGTTAAGTGCCTTTTGGGCGGCGCATCAGTTCAGTAGCATAGTTTACCTCACCGTAGTCGCAGAGATAGCTGTTCGCCAGGACAATTTGTGGAGTACCAGGTCTTTCCACGATCCAAAGTAGAAGCTAGTTTTTCAAAATTACTTGCCCGTTACTCTAGTAACGGGATTTCCGGCGGTCCTGTATTCGAAATCCATACTCCAGTTGACCATAGATAAACAATTTTAACAAGGAACTGAAACGATGGTGGTGAACCCAAAGATGATTTCATAAAACAAGTTAAAAGCAATTCTGCATCAACAACAAGCGTAATATGAGTAGTAGCAAGTGCAGCTTATCCAAGTTCCACCTCAACCCTTAGACTTGCCTAGGGGCAAGTCAGCATCCTGTGTCGAAACGATGGCCGTAACCACATCGAAATTCACATACGGTTCAGCGTCCGGCAACATAATCAGTGCATGGTAGAAACGACGTGATGTGCTTTTTAAAACAGGTTAAAAAGCCAATACGCTGCATGGAAGAACCCATTTCCTGCTCCGAGAACTTGTTACTATTAGACACGACCTTTTTCTGAACTTCGTCCCCACACAGCGTCCAAAGATTTAGACTTTAAACACGCATTTGACCAACTTTTGGTGATATGTTCTGTGAACAACTTTCGGTGTCCATTGTTTGGTAAAACTATCTCAAGTTAATCAAGCAGGATTCTGATGGCTAAGTCACTTTCTCGGGTGTTGGAATCGTGAGTGCGCCAACGCAGAATCGGCTCAATTGTCTGATAACGTCTGTTGCTGGCCCTCAACCTCTAATGGCGTAAATCTTCGCACCCAGCTGCTATGCAAAGCTGAGTGGTAGAAGGAAAGCAGTGCAGAGGAACGCAGCACTAAGGGCCAGCGTTTGACCAACCTTAAACTCGATACTACAATCGTACAACAGCCATCAGGATCATCTGAGTTCACGAGTGCACTAGAACGTACCTTCGATTCTTCCAAAAAGCCTTCCATAGCCTTTTAGTTAGGTGGGAGTAATAGTATTATCGTTTTTACCCCTTCCAGAAACATATTTGTCTGTGCCCGCTACACTGAAGGCTGATTTTGCATGCTCTGGGAACTGCCTACCCGTCTCCACTAATTATATCCCAGCCCGTTTCCTAGTTCGGATATAACGTTGAACACGCTTTCCACGTAGGAATTAACTGGAAACCTTTTGTGTTTACAACCGATCGCCGAGCACAAACTCCACCAGGTAGCATCTTACAACTAACCGTAGAATCGCCATGCAATCTTCAGATAACGCCGACTCAGTGGTTGCTTAGTTTGAACTTATTCGGACTTGACTAATCACAGAAACTCGAAGTTTTGAATGTTCATTTAAATGAAGCACATGAGATTCGGATTCTCTTACAGGCACTTTAAAACAGTCCATAGACAATCTTATGGCAAAGTTTAGAATTTTTTTTTCAGGATGACCTTCAGTGTTAAACTAAGCTCGAGGCCAGTCATTCTCAAGTTGCATTCGGATGCTCGACTGGTTTACAGACCAAGGTGACCTCTACCGTATGCTGCCTCCTCAACGCCTTCAAAAATCTGGAGTTAGTCGGCGTATCAGCTACGCAACACAAGTAACTCCTATTGCTGTCTTCAAAAAAGGCATTGACAGAATTCGTGCATGTGCTGACTATTCCACCTGACCCAGTGCTGTGCCAAACTCACACCAGCATGCAATACCGGCGCCGGAAGATTCATTTCTGAAACCAAGCGGTGGAATATGCTTTGCGAAGGCTGATCTTCCTGATGCTGATTCCAAAAAATTTGCTGATAATCAATACACACCGCGGTTTATTCCAATTTAACCGCCACAGTTCAGCGGATTCTGAAGGCAATGTTGACCGGCTTACATGGAGTTGCCGCTTACTTGGATGGTATGGCTGCTACCGGTTCTACTCAGGATGAAATTGTGATTCCGATTTATTTTTTCTCACCTCCATAACATAGCTTGGAGCAATTTTTCATCAATTGGTCCTCGTCCTGACCCAGAAATTAGCCTTGCCATAAAACGGATTTCAGCCCCGAAACATCTAAATAATCTGCTATCCTTCCTCCGTGTTGTAAACCATCACTGTGTACTTTTGCCAGAAACATCTATTCCGTCATCCACTGAACCATCTTTTAAAAATAACTTGCATTTGAATATATGAGAAAGACTCAATTCTGACCTACTCCTCACTCATTTTAGACCACTTACGAGTGGCATTGTTGTGACAGACTCATACAACTGCGGCATCAGAACAGTCATTTTCCCCATTTTCACCCATGGAACTGAAAGATCCACAGCTCACGCCGCCAGAGCCTTTTCAAACACTGGGCACAACTGTCATCAAATCAGGAAAGCCTTGGCAATTAGTTCTGCTATTAAAACGTTTCACAAAATATTGTATGTACGTCGCTTCACTCTCGTCGGCCGCAAGACTCTCACCAGTGCTTTCGGACCAAAGAAGGATATCCCAGTCTATTCAGTCAATCATTTGTGACGATCGGTAACCATGTATTTGGGCTACGATTTCACTAGCAAATATCAACAAATCAGTGCTATAGGTTAGACAGATGCACTATCAAGACTAATATGCTCTCCGCATAGACAACCCAAAGACACGATCGTCACCTCGGTGACGGTAGAGCCGGAAGTTCACGTTGTGCTAACCGCAACAATGCGAGCCTTTCCGGTCATTTTCTGCTGTGGTCCGTGACACTACGGTGCGTTATCCTTGTTTCATTGGGCGATCCATTTCTACCGGACATGCCGCGACAATCAACTGCTGCCGTTCTTTCGACTTCGATCCACTTTTCGCCAAACGTTGTGTTGTTGTTGAGCTACAGCGTTCAGTCGTTAAATTATTTCATTTCGGGCATAGCGGAAGGTCTTGGCCAGCAGCTATATTTACTAACTGAATATGGACATCGCGTTGGAGAAGTTCGTGCACACATGTTCCAAATGCCAAATTTTGTCAAAGTACCGGCGACAGACAGAATTGTGTTCATGGTCTGTGCTCAAAACCCCGTGGCCACGACTTCATGTTAACTTCGCGGGTCTGATCAATGGACAACACCCTCTACTTCTGGTAGACGCCTAGAGCGAACGGTCGGAAGTACTTCCCATGAAAGGCATAGCTTCGAGGACTACCACTTTAAACTACAAAATCTGTTCAATCGTTTTTGGGTTCCGGAGTTTCAGTCTCTAACATCCCCAGTGCACTTAGATCGACAGAATTTTCCGCTTTCTGTTAGCGGAACGGTACATGGCATTCTGTTCAAAGTCCGGCGGCCAGATGGAACAATTTGTGAACATCTTCAAGAGATCACTGCAGAATCTCAGAACTACACTACCTATTGAGGCCTTTTTGTTGAGCTACAGAGCAACACCGAATTTTAACGTGTCAAACAGTAATTCGCAGGCCAAGGCGGTGGTGAGTCGGACCATCCGCCTACCTATTGACGGCTCCACATCCACCGACCGCCGAGAACACAATTACTCGACTCGACTCCTGAACTGGTAGAGTGAGTTCGGGTAGCTTAGGCACTGTCGGGATGTTGCATTTTGGTAGCCGTGTTAACTGGAACGACTTATAGTGAATGCCAATCAACGTACAGCCACCAGGCCAGCGCTAGCTAGCATCGGAGACATGACGGCACCATGGGGATTGATCAACCAACCCACGCGTACGGTATCAAACGAAGGCTAACAGAGGCGTTACACGCGCGCACGTGACCAAGTAACCATTCGTCTAGAACACAGCAACGACTAATTGCTACCATAGACTGACCGGAGTACCAATTAGACCTGACCTGAACCGAGGTACGTGTGTTCGCAGACCAGAAATAACGTTCGACGTTTATCGGAGGCTTTCTCTGAATTACCACCTAAGATCGAAGACTGGTCCATCGAGTTGTGCAAAACATGCTACACTCCGGGGCTTTGAAGGCTTTTAAGTCCGATACGCAACAACCCTATTCATGAATGGAATTCGAATAATCAGCACATACGCGGAGTGTAACTCGGATACGGTTTTGAATGGCAAAGCATTCGAATGAAAGCAAATTGTGCGGGTCGTCAAGTCTGACAAGCCAAAATATCTCGGCTCGTGAGAATGAAATCTTACCTGTTCGGAAAAGTGGACCTCGGTATAAAAAAATTGGTCGCAGTACGTGATGGTAAACACAAAAATTTAAATATAAAAACATCATGGACTGCAATAGACTAGCAATGACAAGCGGCGCTTCGGTGCAATACAACCACGGAAGAAATCCATTGTGAAGAGCGGAAAGAAATGAGAAAATGGGGACTCATTGCCGAAAATCCCCAAATTACTAGGGGCACGGTCAGTTGCCTAAAACTGAAAGAAGCACATTGAAATAGACATCCGAACACCATACTAGAGCAGGTCAAAAATGGCTGAGCTAATCTGGTAACGTTTGCGAACCTCATCCAATAAAAGTCCATCTCACAACAACAGATAAGCGTTAGCTAAACAGCTGAGCTAAAGAATGACAACATCCTTGCAGCTGGTTTCGGTTGTGTTGCGTTCTGTGAGGCTCCCAAACATGCACAGAAAGAAGTACGTAATCCTGATGCATAAACTCGTGAAGACCCCAAAGTTCTTATTTCAAAAGTAGCCACTCTCATTTTGCGTTGTCACGTCGTGGCTTGGCTTCGCGCGATTTTCATCAACAAGGAGTTGGAGTAAAAATAGCTTTCTTCGGTGAAAAGTAGCCGGGCGCATATAGTACATGCCCCAACCACATCCATCTGAAGAGCTGAAATAACTATTTAAACGAATACAACTCATTACCCAGGCACTATTTCAGTACAGTTATGCTGCAACTAGTTAACGCCGGCTATGTTATGAAAACATTGGTGAGCAAACAGATGAATAGGTTCGAGGTTTTCAGATCTGAGTGGTCAAATTTCACAGCATTAAAGTAAGACTGCTCTCACAGTCATCTTGGGGACACAGTCCGTTAACCCACTCAGAAGTGCATTTAGTTGACCTAAACTTCTTCTGAAGACATTGCGACTAAGGTTCAAGTTACTGGCCCTTGCTGAATAGTGAACTTTCAGTATTGCCCTTGATCACCTCAGTACCGACCAGTTGCCTGGGCACCGCTTTGTACAAAAGGCGAAACAGCTCCTGAAGATTCCCAGCAGCACTGAATTCCTCCAGTTCCAGAACATTCTGATCCCATCAGATTTTCTATCTGCACAGCGGCCTAATCAGGGCTGATTCCAGCAGGTTTTCTGGCTGAATTACAGTCAACTTCTCGTTTTTGGTCCTTTGGGTTAAAAGCCCGATGCAAGGCACTGGTGGTTGATTTAAGGTTACCAGTTTAGTCCAGACTATAGGAAACGGTCTCCGTCCTTGAGGTTTAAAATACCGTCTTGGGTCACGGAGGCACACAAACTGTCACATAAAGACAACATCCAGTCCTGCTGTGACGGGTATGCCCTCAACAGACTCACCACAAGCCCCTGAAGAAAACGGGAGAAATAGGGCGTGAAACGGGATATATCGAATTCATAACCCGCGATCAACAAAGAATGCTTCTGGAATAACAAATTGACCCAATTTAAAAGACTCCCCAGTAGTTTGAACAATGCGGGTAAAGAATACCACATTTTTATCGGTACTGCACAACCCCCCTTTTTTATAACGGCAGAGCGTATAGAAGTTGTCATCTCACATACGGTGAGAGATGGTTCCATCCTATCGACTTGATGGTGTAAATAATGCAAAGGTAAAGTAGTATAGATATTGAGGACCTCAAAGTCCTTGGTAATTAGTAACCTGTAGCCGATTGCCTACAAATTCATTAAAGCTATTTATCGTAACGTTATGCTGCATAACTTCCAGTAGCCCTGGGGCACATGCGTCGATTGCTACCTGGACTCACATACACATACACCCTGAAGGAACACTTTAAATGGACGCCTACTGTTGAGGGATTTTTATGGTAGATGTTCGAACTTTGGGATTTTCCAAAACGTCTTCCTTGAATTCACAGATTTTGCTGTTAACTTTAGCTTCGTCCCGGCTCGGGACATCTACCGACAGAACACATTCTTTCACTTTTTACCTACAACTTACGCCGGACGAACTGATGTGCCCCAAGAACTTCACCAATGTCAGACTGTAGGTTTTTATTGAGTTACAAACAGTATCGTTCACCGCTGTTTGCACGCTTCATTGGATGTTCAGATATGTCCGCACACGATTGGTCCACTAGCTGGCTGGTTATGGACTTGGGTCAGTCGATCGCTGTTTGCCGTATTGAATAAAACAGAGCGTTGATGATTGGATAGTCGAAATCGAGCTCGCTTTCGGTGAAAGAATCAGCTGATTGGCTGGAAGGTGATTTCTCAAATGTGCATCACTACTAACCGGTAGCAATGACAGCTTGTAAAGCTCCGATCCTTCCTTCTGTGTGACCTGGCAATCCTATGATCAAGCGCAACTACACAAGCAGCAATCTTGTGAGTAGTTTTCTTCATGGAAAAAACCAGCAATCTTATTTGTTCAGATTCTTGAAAATAAATGAGCAGTAGGAAGTCATATACTATCCATCACAGAACTCGATTGATTGTCGCAAAAATCAAAGGAAAATGAGCCGTAATTTTCTCTCTAGCGTAGGCATATGTTAGTGCTCTGCACCAGGAAACGAGTTATTTCGCCTCCGTTTTTCAGAGCCTATTTTGCAATCGAATTTAACTGATGTACAAGTGGTTGCTCGTGTTTGTATGAATTAACTTTGAATAGAGAGAATCACGGTAACCCCGAGGTCACCAACGGGGTTCGATCTCAAGGTTAGGTAATCTCAAAATCCATGACTGAGAAATATTAGTGTGTATGAAATCTGTGTAACAGTAGTGGCCCCATTGCTAACCTTTTCTGTACCACTGAGCGGAACTGAAGTAAGATGATGAGAATGTATCCTCATAAAATATACAGTAAAGTGAATACCGAGTTATCATTTGTTGTTCCAGCTTATTACAACCAATATTTCAGCGCATGGCGCTGTGCGCGTGTCCAAAATAATCATCCAATCGAAGATGGGGAACGGTGATGTGAACGGATACTACAACCGCAGTGTTCCTGATCTCAAGTGTCCAAAGCCGATTTGGGGTAAACGGTATGTCCACCGTGGTAGTTTCAATGGCGTCAGCGAGTCAGTCACTTTTGGAACCATGAAAAAGCTCTTTTCAGAAAACAAATTGTTAAGGGAAGACCACGGCGTCTCCACATTGTTTCCATTACTGGTGCTTTTACTGCACCAAATAAATATTACACTCAGCTGAATTTTTCATGTTCGATTAGGAATGCCAGTCCACTACAAACTGAAATCGCTTGGATTCAAGATACTGAAGAGAAGATTTTGACAAAACGGGGGTTCGTAATAATGGTTCGGGTTTTGATTTCAAACTTGCTTCGTGCGAGGATAATTACATTGGTCAACAGTTTTGGGCCTAGATGGTGTAAAGCAGGAAGAGTTATTCAGGGGATACGTTTTGTAAGCGGTGGATCACAACAGCAGTGTATCAACAACACAAGTGGGCTGATTATACAATCTTTTTAGTCACAGACTGCACTGTCACAGCACTGATGCCGTCGGAACCATATAACTTGGGTCGGAAGTACTCCGTGACTTATCGCGTTGAAATGGCTTTAACACGTATGAAAAGTTTCACCTTAATCGGACGCGTCGTCCAGACGCACTGAAAAAAGGAATGCTGGTACGACCAACTGAAACTCACTTTGACATTAGGAATGAGTGTTAAAAGTTCAGGCACTGAAATGTTTCGAAGTAAAACGAATAAAATCATTTTATTTTCATGACTAACTGGAAATTTCGGTTGGAATCAGCGGAAAACCGAACTTTTTGACAAAAGTCTAATCTAACAGTTCAACCAGACACTCTGGAAAGAAACTGACAGCAAGAACGCTACTGACAGCGATTAGTCGCCATCCCTTACTGTAGCCTGGTACATACGACCCTTAAGATCTAGTGAGATGCCTTTTTGACGCCACAAGTGACGCAAATTAGCAAACGTGATTCGAGCCTTTGAGATTCTTGCACTGACTTTATCAGATACAATTCCATCAGAGCTAATACAACTACCGAGGTATGTAAAGTTTTCCACAATCTCCAGTGGTTCTCCTTGAATTCTAAGGGATATGTTCGCAGACGGCACGTTCTGAAGCATGGCTTTGCACTTTGAAGGTACAAGGCGCATTTCAGAAGATGGAATGGATAGAATCCAACAATCGTGCGAATTTTAAACGATACGCCTATCTCTAGCCAGTAACTAAGTTCTCGTAGCAACATCGTGGCCAGCAGATGTGTGGAAAATGCATGTTCATTCATTACCGAGGTGTCAACGCTTTTGGCGTAGACTTGGTGGTTGTACTCTTTGCTTCGACATACAGTACATTTCGATAGAACCTATAGTAACACTCTACTGGTGGCGGCGTTGTCATCGTCGCAATTTGACCGTACAGAAGACGGGGTTAAGCTGCATGCGACCCGTGGTGTGTGATTACGCGATGACCTTTGACCCTAATCACATAGTATTGCGTATAGAAAAGTTACGATTGGCAAAGCTAACACCTGAGAAACAAACCATCGGTAACGCGCAAACACTGTTAACACCGTCACCGAGGTACAAAATTCACTTCAAAAATCTGGTTTATAATTTACAGAATTCGAAGACCAAACTCAAAATTCACTGTACACAAATGACCGGAACCGTTCCCGAGTGGCCTGCCATTTCAGTCAAATGAATTATGGCTTTAAACGCACGTTTGTGTCCGTACCGCAGTTGCACACAAAAGCATTTCTGACTATTACGGCAACCTTGTTCACTATTTGTGGATCGGACTTTTCATTGGCACCGAATTAGTTATGAAAAATGTCTGTAATTCCATAGACTGATGTGACCGCTAAAGATCGATACGTGCACCCAGTTTCGCTAATGAACCGTGGGTGTATATCATAGACGCGGACATGAATTAATCAAAACTCGGGGCCCAGTGGTGCTGCAGTTAACACCATGAAGCAGACACCAAAAACAACAAGCTTAGCATTGTTAGATTCCTCTCACCTTTCTTCAATGGGCAGACATAATCTGAACGTTTCTTTAACAATTCTGTAGGGATGGAATAGCTACAAATTCTTGGAATGAAAATTCTTGCATGAACTACTTCCAACTGTCAGCAATAATTCAACTCTCCCCAAAATAAAAGATTGCGAAATTCTTGCTCACTTCCGCTTGTTGCCAGTGGGGTTACAGTTGAAAGTAGATCAGTATAAGCCCATCACCATACCTGATAGTAGGGTTAGTATACAAGTCATCCATACTTTCTTTGAACACACAGCATGACAATGTTAGAAGGCCCAGAGGAACCGTGCTGTGCATATCTAGCGACTACCACAACGGCAAACAAAGCTGAACTAAAGCTATTGGGAAGAAAGCAGGAATTTCATGTAGATATTGTAGGTTCGTTTATTTTTCGTGGAGCTCTATAAATGAATTAAGTGTCAACTCGTGTGAAAATTGAACGGACGTCGGAAAGGTCGTGCGATCCCACCAAAGCGTAACTGTCCGGCTTCTTTCCGCCCTCCAAGACCACCTCCAAGACGTCGAGGCCGCCAACCAGGAAGTGACTCGGCGAAGGCTGGTTCAAGAATGACCTAGAAGTAAAAGTTTGCACGATTATGTTTAAAGGGTAACTTATGCTCGAAAAATATGTAAATTGCACGAATTCGAGTCAAGCTCCTCAGAGAAAAAAATGAACACAGTGGCATACTTTCGGAAAGGCAAACCAGAATTGAAAGAATTGCCATCTTAAATAACGATATTTTTCAGTCGATGCCTGGGCCAACTGATCGGACAAATCATCGCTCAGAAGTACGTGTTGATGGAGTTTGTACTTCACTGGGCGAAGCTCGATATGATAAGCAAAACAACCGAACACTATAAAACCACGCCTATTCCGATGACCGATGATGCGGTAGTTGCCTACCTAATCAGCACTGGACAATTTGGTTACTATCCTCCTGATTCTGAAGCCTCCTCTACTGCTCAACCGTACTCGGTCTTTGCTGCTGCTGTTGCCGCCACATTTCCACCCGAATTCCGGTCGTGAGGCGTTTTGGCTGTTTTTTTGTTACTGCTGTTAGGTTCCTCAGGAACATAGCGACCCGGGTGTTTTCATAGTTGTTGACCGAACAGCGATCTGTTGGCCCATTGCGCAGGAACACGGGTTGACTGCGGAGCTGACAGTCACATTGAGGAGGGGGCGGAACCAACTCACCATAACCGTCTGTTATTGGTGTGTTACATCACCAAACACTATCAGGATGGAGTTGTGGGCGGACTGCACCTCAGTACTGATACCAGTGACGCCACATAGTTGAAGTTGAAACAATCCTTTTAACGATATTTGCCGAACGGAATGGAGTTCAGCGAGACCAAGGTTTGCGGCGTGTCTACCTCTCTCACCTGACCCAGCAGGCCAACAGCAAGCGCCGAAAATGTAGCAGGTCAAACTGCGATCGATCGACCGCTGCCATCATCACTCATTCCACTCATGGAGAGCGGACGTTTTGTGTTACCGAAGTGTTGGTGGCTCGGTTCCTTTTCCACGCTGACTGACGCAGTCAACACAGGATACCTAAAACGAGAGTATTATCACACACTTCGAAGTAGGCCTTGGTGACTGCCGCCGTCACGGTCCGACTAAACAAAAAAGTGTGGATAGGTTGCAGCAGGTTGGTGGTATGGGATTGCGACCGTCAATATTCAGTTCAAGAGTGGCGGAATTGTCAGGGCAAATGACGACAACATAAAACTACAAGTAACGGCGATTTACTCAAAATACTATTTCCCTTGTTCTAAATTCCTCTAGAAAAGTTCGGTTTATGGCTGTGAGTGAATGAGCAGATTTAGCCAAGGATATCCTCTGTTAGCCGGCTGGAAAAAAAACAAATTCATAGCGCGAACCCCACATTTTTCATAGTATTTACGTGTAGCTCTACTCTGTTAGCGGCTGGAAAAAAAACAAATTCATAGCGCGAACCCCACATTTTTCATAGTATTTACGTGTAGCTCTAGCGCTTTTTGAACAATTCTGTTGTGAAAAGAATGGCTAACATAAAATCCCACTCATGGGCTACTTCTGCCCGAAACTACGATGAATAGTTCAACATTAGGGGGTCCTATGCGCTTATTTGCAAATCGAATTGGAGTCACCGAGAGGCCCAGCTGAATTTGTCACTTATGATGTTCCACATCTACATATGCCGAACGAATGTCGCCTTATGTTTCAATTGGCACGGTATTCGAGATATATTGCGACAACACCGCCTATTAGATTGCTGAAATCTCTTCGGGTTTCACCAAGTAATCTTCAACTCGGGGCAGTTGCTGGGAAGGAGGAAGCTTAGGAAGTGCAACGTGTGACGTGGGTCACGAATCGGAATGATAATGGATGGAACAGCGGGCGATAAACATCAAGTTGACGAAGACATGTTCAGCGTCGCGCTGTCGCGGCCAAGCAGATAGTACGGATAACTACTACGTGGTGCATTGGTAGTACGAGAAATTAACACGCAGGAGAATTTGTATTCACATCAATTGTGTTTGGATAGTGCTTCTTTCCTGTGCAATCACTCTGGTGAGTCCATACCAAACGAGAGAGGCGCTGGACTCTGCTCCCATTAGAGTTCATTAGCAGCTCGTACCTGGATCAGCGCACGTTGGACGTAGCCGAATTATCATGACCGACGAGGCTGATAGTTAAAAACTATGCTGTTTGGCCACCAGCGGCTACCCCGCAGTGGACATGATACAGCACCAATCATCATTCAGTTGCGCAATTCGCTCCACGTTGTCACGTGTTGACCGGCTCATCGAATGACGACCTGTCGGCAGAGTAAGCTTTCCACTTAAGCAGTGGGCACTCGGAGAGCGTGGCAGCGCGTGATGTGCAGCGTGCGACTGAAACCACGAAATGCCTAAGTGAGAGTTCATTACACGGCTGATTGGTCGCTCGTATGGCTGAGGATTCCTGGGATTCCTAGGGATTCGTCAGATGCGCACTGGTGATAGTTCTTAACATGGATGAAACAGCTGAACAGCACTTATCAGCTTTTCATAATAGGCTTACTTCACTTGTAAGATGAAACGTCCTCATGTAGCCCCTCAAAGTCATAAATTATGAAACAAGCCAAGATAAAACTGATCCAGGCGTCAGGGGGGGTTGTCCACCCAATGTTCTAGTGTACAATGAATCTGTTTTCATTCTGAAAATAAGACCACTCCAAATTTGAACTCTAATGTCCACACAAGGTATGTGCAATGTTTTTTCCGTGACAGAAAGTTAGCATAATTGCGAGAGCTAGTCACATGAAAACATGCTGCAAACAGCATAGTTCCATCTTGTGACTGTCGGGTAAGGCTGGTTTATCAAGCGACTGATCGATACGGTCCTGAATGCCGACTAACACACCACTTCCGTGCGAAAATCGCTACCACTGTTGTTTGTCTGAAATTGGTAGGAATTTTTTAAGGATGCAAAACTGACTCTGGCAATTCGTCACACGTCAGTACAACGTGTCTAACCGCACCCCCAACATTCAGTTCCCATACTACCCTGCTGAATCCACACGATATTCTGAACGAATCCGGAGAAATTACGTCAATGCATGATGAGTTTAATTTCACCCCTAGACTCAACAGGAAGAGGTCATAAGATAAGACGGAAAGTAGAAGATTACACACGACATGGGAAGCTAGATAATCGGAAAAGTGGTATTCTGTTTCGGCGTAGACTTCCATTTTCTAAGATGATAAATGTTTATCTTCAAAGGCGAATCAGTACAGGCCCTCCTAATGACGTAAACACAGCAGGCACCTGCGTGGGAAACAATAAAACAGGCGCTGTTATCTGCGGATGGGTTAGTGGTCTTTTACTACCCACATCACTTATCGATCAATAGGTTCCACATTAGTCGGCTTACATCTGATGTCGTTGACAGATACTTCGAACTTCAGCCGGTTGGTTTATTCTTGCGTCACTTGGTTGAACAGCTTTCGTGCCATAGTCAAGTTACCATGGTTATTTGATAACAATCAAGTCCATGGGCGAAACTGTAGCAATCAACAGTCGTGGCGCCACACACACGTAACGATGACCGACTGGTTGTCTAAAGGCCCTGACTTTCAATGGAGAGAACAGATATAGCAAAATTTCACTTCCCTCAAGCACGTAAGGCTGGGAAACTAGGATTCGTGTCGCACCACACAAGCAGTTACATCGAAACATAGGAACTACCAAGCTCAGTCGGTTACTTCTAATGCCCGACGGATCGATCCAAACCTGTTTGGAACTGGTTTCGGAATTGATTTCCTATAAATGTGTTTTTCCTGAGCCGTTGAACGATGGGATAATTCTATTTGGAACTGTTTATTGCTTGACCGCAATTTCATTGTGGCTTCTGGTTACGCCTAAACAAAAGAATACCTCTCCGGTTTGCAAACCGAATCACACATGCTTAGACAACCGCGTCAACGTAGCGAAGTCGAGAAGCACCAGGTAGCTTTAGTCACGTGATTAGTGCTGGGCTAGGTGCTTGCTATCGTCTTAGTTAGAACGGCCCATTACAGAAACAGGTCTTTACTAATGTCGTACTTTGCAACGCCGTTCGTTCTAGCTGGATCGACGATGCAGTCTTAAAATACATTCTTTCGGCAAAGTGATTGTGATCCCCAGACGCAGGACTTGGGTTCAACACAGCCAGAGTTTTACCAAACGTGTGATTCACACAGCGATGTTTTGGCCAAGGTTGTGAGAACGACAGCTGAGTGCGCACATAAGGGCCAGCCAGGGTAGAAGCGCAACCGATGCGCACCAGACTGATGGTTTGATGAGGTAGTAGTAATGCATTATACCGCTCACCGCATAACTCGGCACAAACGGCATCATCCAGCGAGGAACATCGGTAAAAATAGTACCGAACCTCAAGCAATCAGCTGTTGTGAAACAAGTGAAAAGTATCTACACCAGTACAGAGTTGAGGAAGTACTGAGAATAGACCTGCGGCTACACATTTCCAACCGACCTCGCTAACGAACTGTTCGAACCGCTTCGGTTTACCCAGATACATCCGCCCAGGCCTTGCTTTATTACTCATTACAAAGACAAAGATGTATCCACACTGACTGCGAAAATCGAGAAGCACAGCATTCAGCACGTTGACGACAGATTTTGTGGACTTCAAAGTCCAGAGACCGCTCAAAAACTTCGTGATGGCTTACTCCATCAGTGTGGTACAAAGAGACCAGCGAAATCCGCATGCTGTTGCATGACTCTTTATTCGTGGCATGACTCTTTATTCACAGTATTGTTCAGCAGCAATTCTCTGGTAAATTACGAGTTCGATAGTGTTTATTATTTTGAGAGCTTTGCGATGTCACTTTAATTTCTGATTCTGAGAATAAACCAGGGCTTTACCACTGATTGCGAGGTGTGGTATCAATTTTATAGAATCTGACTTCAAGCTAGAAACGGAATACCTGGCCTATCCTTCAAGTTTTGTAATGGGCATTCAAATAACATCCTTATTTTTAGAAGTTATGAGACAGTCTACAAACTGTGAATTTGTCGTCAGAGGGGTATTTTCCTCTCCGTTATTCTAGTATTATTCTTTGTTGTAGTTTGTACAACCGGTTGGGGTAGGAAAGCAGCCTTGGTTGTGAATGTGACTCACTACTAAGGGCTGGTGGTATTACTCCGGTTGATGGTGAAGCGTTTCTAGTGAAGTTACCAGACTCGGAGAGTGAGTTCCTCATATCGTTCGGGAATAGTACACAGTTCAGAGCCTGAGCCAGTGTGAAAGCTTGCTTTTGATCAAAGAGAAGTCATCCATTCTTAGCGAACCCTGCGGTTCCTACCGGTGCCTGTGACATTCAACCGGAAAGGGCATAAGTAGCTGACCTCAGTTTGCAGTGCTTCACGACAATACCAGAAGATGATCTGGAACTTTGACAACCAATGCAACGCTAGATGTGCGTTCGGCTGTTGTTGGTCTGGCTGCAAATTATAGATTACCCGTTAATAAATCTGCACCAGCTGTAACAGGCCACTTTCCCATGAGGAAGGAGGGCAGAAGGCGTGCATTGCTGGGCTATTTTTGTAAGGAAACTCCCATTGTGTAAAAATCCAAAGCACTGGTGACGTTCCCTTCTTAAGGATGCTTGCATAGAAGCTTCTCTTGAAAGAGGGAATTTTTCAAACCAAAATTTCGTTGCACAAGGATCTTGGGATCGCAGGGCTGCTCCAGAAGGTTACAGCGAAGGGTTGAGAACGCGGAGATCTTCCGTTGGGTTACGTATGGGACTCATCAACTTCAACCTTGTACAGAGCTACATCTAAGATGTCTCTTCGAAAGGCGACGAAACCTATGCCAGTCAACTGGTAAGCTCGGCGAACAGATCAATAGCCACCTGATCATTTACCAATGAATCCACCCGAGCTACCAATATTCCATCATATTACCAGTGTCAAAGGCATTTATGCAGTCGAGGTTTGGTACGCGCAGTGTGGTGATATGATCTTCCAATAACGTGGCATCCTCATCTATGCAGGCAATCGGGTATCTCCTCCGTAAGCACCGGAATTATCCTGGTTATCCTTCGGAAATCAGGTATTCCTCTACTCGTGGAAGACTGATTGAACAGAACTACAACGGTTTCCATTAGGACATTCAAACACGGTGTAATACGAGGTCTGAGCCACTAGCTTTTTTAGATCTTCACTAGAGTATCTCCTTTTGCACCATGCTTGCGTTTGGTATCAATGGGACTAGCACTGTTTACACTCAGTAGAGGAACATTTGTACAAGAATTCCACTCAGTAGCGCACGGTTACTCAAGAAAACTCCGGCCACTGTTTACCTCAGTAGATGAACAAGCAAAAGTATTCACTTATCCATCGAATTAGCGAATTCTTAATTGGAACATTTGTACAAGAATTCCACTCAGTAGCGCACGGTTACTCAAGAAAACTCCGGCAACTACCGTAGATTTTGTTGCCAACTAGTGTGTAAACGTAAACCTTGCTCAGCCTATGGATTTCCGCCATCATATGACATTAGTTGCTTGACTTTTGAAAGCCTTCCTCTCTTGAAAATTGCCTCACTCTTCTTTCGGAATCATTTCATTAATCGTGGAGAAAATTCGTCCGGACTGATGGTTTGAGTAGGATACCATTTAAAAAGTTCGTTGAAGTGGCTCCAATGTGCAGCAAGCATAATCTTCAAACTGAGTGCATAAAACATGAGTTATTCAGCGGAGGTAAGCAAATAATACGCTATGGATTCGTAAAACGAAACTCCAAAGATGAATGGAAGGGACAGTCTCGTGGTCATTGATGTCGGATTATTTCAAATTGCCAGCATACTCGAAACAACCCATCACTCTCAACAAGACACACTACTCATAAGGTTACTGAAAACTCTTCGAAAGCTCAACACGGGTTCTTTCAGTCAAAAGATTGTACTGGGATATCTCGAATAGTGTACCGACTGAAACAAAAGCCAGTCTTTGTGCAGCGTATTTAGTTGAAGAATCTAATAAACGAGAAATTCAGTTGGACTAACTGAAGTCTCCCAGGAAAAACCAACCTATGACTCATTGGAACAGGCGAGGTGCATCGAGTTGATGGGCCTGAGCTGGAACCTCTGTTTGCATGTTTTCTCGATGCCACACTGTAGCCTTTTTCAGCTGACAGAAACAAGGCATCAGAAAAGAAAGAGATAAGGATTGAACTTGCCTTTTCACCGCCAGGGATGTCCAAGCCTTCAGGTTTGGCTCCATACTGTGAACCGGCCATTGACCGCGCACGCTGCGTCCAATTCCTTAGAACACACTCTGCGTCTCTGGGGTTTTCGAAGTAGGCAAACGCATAGCCACATGGGTATCCGGTAGCAATGTTCCTGACTAGCCGAACTTTTGGCCAGAGTATGCGATTTTCCGGTACGCTGGACTCCGTATCAAATGGAGAACGACTGCGATGACGCAACCGCGGGCGACGTTCACGACGAGACTCGGGTGACCGTTTCGATTGTTGTTGCCGTTCAGTTGGCCGGTGAAGTAGAGAGTGAAGTGCCTCTATGAGTACCGAGGAGGTAGTCTGTGGCGACAGACGTCCAACGAAAAGCGTGGCCTTGAGGATCAAAAACACATCCAACCAGTTTAAATCGCACGTCTTTCAACACGTGTTACAATACCCGGCATATGAAAAGTCGGTGGAAAAGAGAACTATTGCTATCCCCTTTAATTTCATGCTACCAAGACAATTCATGGGGAGTTTTCAGCTCACTCGCATTGTCCATTCACATTACCACGGAAGTGAAATCAGCCATTTTCATAACCTAGATTTGTTTGCTTTAAAGGTACAAGGAAAGTAAACTTCCACTCATACTCCAAAAAGTAGGCAGATATGTTACTGAAACAAGCAGAACGGAAGGTTGTTTTGAAATTATGGTAAGAAATTCGAGGTAGGCGGGTATTGAAGTAAGGGAAAATTCGAATACTGGTGCGTATAGATGACCAAATCATGTTTTTTGAGAAGCAGTGACACTGCATGGGAAGAAATCACTCAGAAACCGAAGATAATGTAATGATGTTCTCAGGCAACTGAATGTGCTGCACCATCATAAACGAGAGATTCAGCTGGGTTCCAGGTGAGTCTCTCGAAAGAACCAAATTAGTTTGCAGATGAGTGTATATTCGCTAATTTCGTGCAATTTGGTTTCAAGTAGAACATAAGGTTGACGAAAACCCGGGGACTGCGCCTACCTGATGAGCCCCGAGAAGGGCAAAACCGGTCGTGGGCTGTCGATGGATCTTCAGCAGCCTTATGAGTAGTACATTACAGAAGATAATGTATATTTAGGTAGGAAAAACCTCCATGTATGCGGAATAAATATGGCGAAATGAATCCCGATCGCGTTGGGTTAAAACGAAATATTGTAGTAGCGTGGATTGCCTTGTACGGCATAGCATTGTGCCGTAAGATGCCAGGAGACAACCGCGGTAAATCATCCTACACAGCTGTCAAAATTGGTCATGCATTGAGCGAGTGGTCGATTTTGTGGGCACTTTATACTACGAGAAATCTCTATGCGGTGTACTGAAATATAGAACATTTGAATGATGCTTACAAAAGTCAAGAAAGTGGGTGCGCAATTAGCAGTGAAATTTATCGGTTTCTTTGAGGTAATACAGTTAGACCAGCATGAAAAATAGCTATCACTCGGGCGACTGTACCAACAACGCTGGGCTCGAGATGAAGACACCAAATGTTCGAAACCTGTCTCTGATGTTTTTGAGGGCATCCAGGACATTTTCTCCGATGCGACCATTGTTCTCAAATGGCTTCAGTAGTTCATTCTTCAGATACCCTATGTTCCAAAAGTCTGATATAATACCTTGTTGAAGTTGATCATCGTTGACTTGGTACGGATTACTGAGAACGACAACAGCAGTGAAATCTGTTATCTGTTAACACGTGACCACTTAGCTCACGCGTGGCCATCGTTCGGTCCGGTATCATGTTGTTACCATGACGTTTTCATGGTTGGAATATGTCAGCAGTTAAGAGGCCTGTAGTAGATGTCTTTGCCATTGACATTCCATGAAAAGGTACGAAGTAAATTTACAAACAAGGACATTTAGGGGGACAGATGAAATGCACACCATTTCCGCTTGCGACGGGGGGCGTGTACGAATATCGGACAGTGTCACGAGAGGTGAATAGACTCAGGTCACCTACCAGCAACCCATAATTAAGCTCCATCGGCAAGCTGAGAGGTTCAGTTCAGACTGCTTTATTCTAAATTTTTAAAATATATTGACTTCAACTGAACACAATAAACATTCAATTGCCAAAAGCCATGGAATGAACGGGAAGAATTTATTTTCGTAGCTCATTTGGTGTATAAAGTTTCGGTAGAAAAGAGTACAATTTTTAATAAAATTTGCACTCGTCCTCTATTTTACTCTGGTAGGTCGCTAGCGTTGTTCTTAATGAACTTAAACAGGTGATTCCGGTCGACGTCCGATTACTTGTCATCTTTATTTGGGTTTCTAGAAGGACGACCTTTTTCGCACGCTCTCGGGAATCAAATAAATCAAGCTACAAATTTCACCGTTCATCATCATCATCATCAGTTCTTAATGAAACAGGTGATTCCGGTCGACGTCCGATTACTTGTCATCTTTATTTGGGTTTCTAGAAGGACGACCTTTTTCGCACGCTCCGCTCTAGAATAAATATGGCGAAATGAATCCCGATCGCGTTGGGTTAAAACGAAATATTGTAGTAGCGTGGATTGCCTTGTACGGCATAGCATTGTGCCGTAAGATGCCAGGAGACAACCGCGGTAAATCATCCTACACAGCTGTCAAAATTGGTCATGCATTGAGCGAGTGGTCGATTTTGTGGGCACTTTATACTACGAGAAATCTCTATGCGGTGTACTGAAATATAGAACATTTGAATGATGCTTACAAAAGTCAAGAAAGTGGGTGCGCAATTAGCAGTGAAATTTATCGGTTTCTTTGAGGTAATACAGTTAGACCAGCATGAAAAATAGCTATCACTCGGGCGACTGTACCAACAACGCTGGGCTCGAGATGAAGACACCAAATGTTCGAAACCTGTCTCTGATGTTTTTGAGGGCATCCAGGACATTTTCTCCGATGCGACCATTGTTCTCAAATGGCTTCAGTAGTTCATTCTTCAGATACCCTATGTTCCAAAAGTCTGATATAATACCTTGTTGAAGTTGATCATCGTTGACTTGGTACGGATTACTGAGAACGACAACAGCAGTGAAATCTGTTATCTGTTAACACGTGACCACTTAGCTCACGCGTGGCCATCGTTCGGTCCGGTATCATGTTGTTACCATGACGTTTTCATGGTTGGAATATGTCAGCAGTTAAGAGGCCTGTAGTAGATGTCTTTGCCATTGACATTCCATGAAAAGGTACGAAGTAAATTTACAAACAAGGACATTTAGGGGGACAGATGAAATGCACACCATTTCCGCTTGCGACGGGGGGCGTGTACGAATATCGGACAGTGTCACGAGAGGTGAATAGACTCAGGTCACCTACCAGCAACCCATAATTAAGCTCCATCGGCAAGCTGAGAGGTTCAGTTCAGACTGCTTTATTCTAAATTTTTAAAATATATTGACTTCAACTGAACACAATAAACATTCAATTGCCAAAAGCCATGGAATGAACGGGAAGAATTTATTTTCGTAGCTCATTTGGTGTATAAAGTTTCGGTAGAAAAGAGTACAATTTTTATTAAATTTGCACTCGTCCTCTATTTTACTCTGGTAGGTCGCTAGCGTTGTTCTTAATGAACTTAAACAGGTGATTCCGGTCGACGTCCGATTACTTGTCATCTTTATTTGGGTTTCTAGAAGGACGACCTTTTTCGCACGCTCTCGGGAATCAAATAAATCAAGCTACAAATTTCACCGTTCATCATCATCATCATCATCGACAGCATGACATCAGTGTTCAACACCGATGCTTCACTGCCCTACAACCATGACTTATTTGAAGGCCTTATTGTAAAGAAAAGAGTAAATGTGGACAGGGGAGGGACTTACTGCTAGCTTACCACAATCATTCCGAGGTGCCCACACCTCCAGACATTCGCTCAGATAACCTGGATAGAAACTGACAGCAACAACGCCACTGACATCGGTTGGCAGCCATATCTTGTAGTGTCTCCAACCAGGCACAATGAGGATCACGTGGTCCCCATCCTGGAAGGCGAGTAGCACCGACAGCACCCAAGCGTTTCATGATCTCCTTCATACTCCTCTGACCAGTCAAGGGCTGGTCACCACTCTGTTTAGGCCACCCTGAGTTGGGCATTGAAAACATTTCACCGTTAACTCTGCGCAAGTTCCTTCAACCCATTCATTCGTCCCGCGCACCTGACAAGCTAGCAGTCGAGATTTCCGTTTAACCAGATATGTAAATTGTGGGTGATTAGATTAAGCTTGAGTGACTATTGTTGGTCCCACTGGTTCCAGTTGGAATCTGTAGCAACGGACCTCGATTGACAAGGGACTTATGTAGAACGATAATAAACGTACAGTTATAGGATATCCGTTGCATGTTAAAGAAACTCACTGCACAAGATAAGTGACGGCGTCTGGTGTCAAGCGCGACCTAAACAGGGGCTAGTATTAACTCGTGATGATATGCACCCTTAAACGAATTGGGAACGCGGATATAGTGTTACGGGTCCTTGTCTTATGCGTCAAAAGAATCTTGGCTATTCTCCAACAACCAGGTAATCTTTCCACTAGTGAAATACTGACCAACATGGGAACATAGTTTGATTCGTAGCAGTGACGCAATAGGGGGAACTACAGGTCAACTTCGATTTCAAATGGAGCATCTCCTATGTTGAATTTGTTGTCGGCGTCAGTGGTGCCATCGTCACTTATGAGCACTGCCGAAATATTCGAGCGTTAACGAATCTATCGACCGACAAATTCTGATGTCTCGAGTCCGGTCCCACTAAATACGTAGTCAGTTCTCTTGTGAAGCTGACATCTACGCTTACATTTTCTTCTCAAACACCGGCAAAACCGTTTCTTCGGTTGTTGCATTCTCGTGGCTCAATTTCGTTCGTTTGCCACAGAGAACATATTGTTAGTAAGTATACTGTCCCAGCAAAACTACCGACCACATTGGCCTATTCGATTTCACTTCGGAGTGAATCAAGCTCATTTGAGTTGAGATCCTACCAGTGAAATACACCATCATAGTGATTTTAGGGTCCACAGAGATTGGCATCATTGTTTATCCAAGGTTCAAGCAGAAATTTGTGTAACTGAACCTTCCAAAAAATTCCTCAAGAAATCTTCACAACTCATGTAGTCCCCTACTTGTATCCTCAGCGAACGTTGAGACTGTGCACATGCTGGTTAGCTTTTCTTCACCGCGAATGTTTTCCCGTATACGGTTCAGTTTGCTAGTCCATCGGTTCTTTGGACCATTGATTTTTGTCACGTCTTCATTCTACGGCTCCCCGTCTACCAAGTAGGTAGGATACACCATAATTACCAGTCAATAAACTGGGGGGAGATGTATATCCACACTACCACTTCGCTTAGGAATAATTTAATCTCGAAAGATACACCTAAGTTTCCGGACAATCCTACTGAAGCCGTCCAACTATAACAGTCTTTCGGTGCCTAGCAGCCACGCCATCCAAAGGAAGGCTGGGATACTGCCAGGTTACCGAAGCCTAGGCAGGGGAAGTCGAGATGCAGAGGTCGGGTTCGAACCACGGACATTCCGGTCGAAGCCGTCCAACTATAACAGTCTTTCGGTGCCTAGCAGCCACGCCATCCAAAGGAAGGCTGGGATACCTGCCAGGTTACGAAGCCTAGGCAGGGGAAGTCGAGATGCAGAGGTTGGGTTCGAACCACGGACATTCCGGTTAGTAGTTACGCACTCTAACCATCGATCCGTCTCGCCCCCAAATGAGGTCCGTTTTGCGCCCCCTCCAGTTTGGAACATAAAAATTTATCTTCATAATCACATTTATCTACCGGTTGTGAAATAAGAGAATAGCTGGTATACCTGGTGTGGGACCACACTCTTTGTTTTATGAAAAGCAATGGATTCAGTCACCGTCAACCTACTGCTGCTGATGCTCGAAAGATCTACTTATTTCAGTAGTCACCAGCGCGGATTTATCAAAAACCGGATCATCTGGCCCTCTCGCCTGTGGTTTCTAACTTTGGACTAATTTAGTGAATCTGAAGCTGTTATGTTGGGCATATCCGAGATCTGTGACCTTGTCTGGCATGGTAGGCACTAGGTCAGATTTCCGGCATTTTGAACACGACTAGAACATTCATTTGGGTTAATATTTTTGAATAGCAGTACGCTCGGTGGTGCAAATTCACCTCGAAGTCTCGTTTCTATTTTGTCAATCATTTACTTTGGTCCACACTCTCCCGTAGTCATACACTCTCGGAGGACATCATACTCTATTGTCACGACCCTCGCCAACATTAACTCCAATGCTGATGTCACCGGAGCTGTAGAGTGGACATCAAGCAGTGAACCTCACCCCATTCAGGACCGAGTGTATTCCTATTCCACATCTATCAAGCTTCTCACCCTCTGGGTCTGTCTGTCTCGTGTGATCTTTCATGATCCGACCATGTAAAACTGATGGGCTAGACAGTCTTTCCAAAAAGTTCCTTGTCCCTGTGTAACTTTACGGAGCCAAAATTTGTCGAATGGTTTAGTATTGTCCGAATTTTCTGGAATGGCGCTCCTAACCCAACTAGACCCGGTGGGTCAGAAACAGAAAGGCCATCAAGCCCACCGACAAACCGCAAATGACTGACAGACAAAGTGATGAGACGTAGGCTTTGCCTTCGCCACTGCTACCGATCGGTCTTTCGGAGCCATTGCTGCCACTATTTCCTGTCATTTTTATCGCCCCATCAGTTCTTGCGAAAGCATTTATTGCATCCAAATGATCATCTCTCATTGTCTCCTCCATTTAGCCGCATGTTTACTGCTCTTAGTTGTGTCCTACTTCCTATCCTCCTATCCTATCTAACCTTTCCTTCTTCGAATAGTGAGTTAACTGATATTGACTATTTCTGGTGTGCGTTTGTTCAGTGTGGATTTCGGATTCTAGATTTCTGCTTTTCACGGGAGTATCCTAACCTTGGGGTGTGCTTTTTTCTGTAGGTTCATCTTCCTGTAGAGGATTTTTCAGCAACCTTCTGAATATTGTGCTACGTCCAAACAGCAGATCTTATTGGTCCATTGACATTTAAAAATGAGACTACGAGTGCTCAGCGTATACAGCTCGGACAGAATTCGTACATGTGCCTTAACGAATGGTGGTGGGTTACAAAGCCTAACTAGGGGGATGAAATGGATGTCTAGCAGCATACTTTACTTCGACTCTTTAAAGAGGCGACCTCGTCAAACCATGTGTACACTGCCTAATTACAGTCATAGGGCATAAAAAAGCGGGTTTGGCATACGGTTCTCGTACTCGTTCTACACTACGTTCACAACACGACAGTATGCATCTATTCACCTATCTGCCAAGCGCCCTCATCTCTCGTTCCTACAGGACACAGCAACATTTTGTGGCTCTGATTTAACGGTCCTCTGTCCGGGGTGGTAGTGAAAATGACTATCAACGGTAGTGATAGTTTGGGTCGAATCTGGTCAAATCATTCGGTAACAGCCTTTTACGTCATTCCATTAGGTTTTTAATGTTTATCTAGTTCGTGAAATATTGCTGTGATGGTGGATCAGGAGACTCGACCCCAAAGACTGCAGCAAAACCCGGAGAACCTATGAAGTCTACCTGAGCATCATTTCGAACATCCAGTGGGTGACTTATGCAGTCTAGAAGGGTACCACGATAGCAAACGATGACCCTCATTATTCCACATATTACCTAGATTCGAGTGACACCACATAAGCTTACTGAAAACAGTAGGTTAGAGTCCGCCATGTCAATCGCGCACTGCAAATACAGAAATCTAAGCAGGTATGGGTGAATTATTAGGGGAACCGTTGAGATTGTATGTCATGTGTGGGTGCACATACTCGATTGTCTTGCTTATCCAGGTCGACAACTCGCTGGGATCAAGCCAGACGCAGCGTTCGGAACGGTTAGACGAAGGTATGGAGTGGCCGATTAGACACGAATGAATCCAAGTCAATTAATAAGTGGATTCAGGAAAACCATGCACTCCTATCACAATCCCACAACGGCACCCCTATTGGCAGCAATGTGACTACGGCTATGGTTTAAGCGATTAATTTCCTCGCAATAATGCTCAACACTCACTGAGAAATGTCATCCCGTCTATCTACGCCAATATCCCGCATTATTAGATTGGTTTGTATCAACTGAAAGTTTCCAACGGCCACAGCCTATCCAGCTCAATGCATAATAATAATAGCCACTGACCAAAGCCACGAGCGATGTTGATGCGGTACCGGCGGGTGCAATTCAACGCGAGTAGTACAGCAATCCGCGCAATGTTCCATCATCCACTGAGTCTATTTTGATCCAACAGAAAAATCACTACCTATCTTGCTCCTTGAAGTACTTCGGAAACATACCGTCCTCCCGCACACAATTTTTAGCGACCCTGAAGGGCTTGTTGAGTGCTCTGATTCACTGTTAACAACCGAGTAGAACTGGTCAAAAACGCGCCCATTTGGTTCTCCGAAGGAGCACAGAAGGCCACATTCCCTTCAGATCAAAGAAGGTTGTAGACTGATGCCAGCCGATTGTTATATTCTCTTCCCACTTTCGCCAAATGTCAGATCAACCTAACCTTGGGGATATAGATATAAGCTAACCATGTACCTTATTCACTACTTTCAGCTGAGACCCGTCTATACACTCGTCACTCACTAAATGGGTTGAGGGGAACTTCAGTCCGTATTGTCATGCAGTCAACACTAAGCGTGGATGTAAATCAGTGGAAGAAAAGGTCACAAGTCGGGTAGATGTTACGAATTTCCGCTTTGTACAGGACACCCAAGAATAGCAGTATAAGACTGCAACTACAAACGATGTTTTTGCACTTGCTGCATGCATTGTTAGCTTCACTGTCGTCTCTAGAATGTCCCAGCTTCACTGGCCAGCACGCGCTAAGACGACGGCACTGTCTTTTTGTGACATCGCCCTGAATTCTGTTCTATCGTTTCACCCGAAACCAGTCCCGGACGAAAGCAGGAAGATAATGTTTTCCGACATCTCCTAGACATCACTGAAAGACCGCTCGCAGCTTATGATACTGCGACCCTATCCAATCTACTCACTTCTTCGATTCTAGTGCAGTCAAAGGTAACGGAAAGGTTCTGAATCTCCCGATTGCTGTCGCCAATAATCCTCCCATGACAATATGACACAACTGTGTCAATTGTGAAGGCGAACTTAGACTAGGTCTCTCCTCTTTCGTGACCAGAGACGGGGAAACAGTTTCGCTCGGTTTTTTCTCGCTGCACCAAACATGGGTAGCGTCGTTCAGCTGTAACACCCTTTCGGTGCCTAACTGCCATGCCACCCGAAGGCTGCACGAGGGCTGGGATACTGCCAGGTTGCCCAAGCCTAGACAGGGGAAGTCGAAAGGCAGAGGTCGCGTTCGAACCACGGACCTTCCCGTCAGTAAATTCGAGCCCTAAGCACCTGGGCCATCTCGCGTTCTCACTACACTTACTTCGGGCTCACGGATGTTGCCTTGCGTGAAGCGTGTGCGAAATCCGCTACCTTGGGGTGGGGACGTAGTAAAGAAATATGAAGGACTACGATACCCTTCATTTCTAAGTGTATAAGCACAGAGCGAAACATCCCCACTCGACGTTTGCTGTCCGAACCGGTGAAGCTAACTACACAAATTTATAGGATCTGCATTGTGGAATCCATTGGAGCATAAAGAGTTTAAATGTACTTCTGTCACTTTAGTCTTTGAGGGCAGTGTCGAGGTACTACGTGAGGTGTCGATCACGAATTAAAAGAATCTACATGAAGCGACAGCTGAACGACTGGTAAGCAAAACATGATGGTTCAATAACAAACCTGATGTTGTTCGCCAGTGTTTGGATATATGACAGAATGAGGCGCCCCAAAAGCTACAAAGTATCAAGCAACCTTTGAGTACTGTGACAACGCTGTCTTCGAACCCAGGGTACTAAAAAGGCCAACATGAGCCAAACTACATGAAGCAGACGAAACGGACCAAAGGGTGACAATGCCTAAGGTGTGACTGAACGACACAGGTACTGAAAAAACGCTAACCTTTGGATCCAGTCCAAGGCACTCGGAAAACTTTGGTTTGTATGTTGCTGAGAGACAACGCATGACGGCCCGATCGTGAGGAACAGTGTCGGTACCATCAATGCTACCAACCATAACGGGGTCATAAAACCCGTGAAAATGAACATAAGGATACCATACGTCCTCATGCTCCTCCACCGGGTGACTGTAGGTAGTCATTGAGTCGTGCAAAGAATCTGAAAACAACATATTGTCTGTAAGCACGACTCACCAACCGAATCACAATAAAAAAACTAACAGAACCATCAGTAAATAAATGTATATTTTCCGACCTGTGTTCATCTGCTATGTATCCGCCATATGGAATTCAAGACTTAACGGCCATAGGAATGAATATAAAAAGCGAAACCATCAGAAAACGCGCAGCCGGGTTGTTCGTGGTCTCGTTAAGCAGTGAAAACTAGCTGAGACAAATGAGATTTACATCGGCAATCACATGAAAAGAGCACCTGGGAAGGACGAACAGAATGAAGGCCATTGAGTAGATTCTACGCAGTCAGTATGTACACGACACCAGTAAGATGAACACAATTCTACAGTTTTCCACACTAAACCAAAGCTAGGACACTGTGTATTTGTGTATTGATGTGAAGAGCGTGGGCGGTGAAAGGAAGAAAATGGGTGAAGTGTGACAACGTTCAATGAATGATTCGCATTCGGATTGAACAGGATTTTGACTACCTGTGCTTCCGCATCACAACTGATTAGCTCCAACAAAACGTTTAACAACAAAACTCTTCGTGACATCGAAACACATCATCACAAATTTTGGTCCACCGAAGAAGCCCGGGAAACTGGCGCATTGCAAAAGTTAGTACTGCTGAGGCATTACCGAACGCTGGTGATGATGAGCATGCAAGTTTGAACCAGAAGGACCCAGAATCATCGCTTGATTAGCCCCGTTCGAAGCGTGCAAGGCATTCGAAGCACCAGTACCACTACCAACTTGGGTGCCAGAACTGTTAACGGAAGGGGCACCTGCATTCGATTGGTTCGCACTTCCAGCAACAGGGCCTCCGGCATGAGCCGCCTGGTGTTGTTGTTGAGCAGAGGCAGCAGCAGCTGCAGCAACTGCAACAGCAGCAGTTATGTAGGGTGCTGAAGGGTAGAACTGTGGAGAAAATGGTTGACCTGCTCCAGAACTAGCGTTGAAACCTTGCGTGAGGACGCCACTAGTCGAATGAGCACTTGAAGATAACTTGGATCCGACAACTTCAGTCGAAGGTATTTGCCCCTGGAACGATCCGTAATTTGGATTCCCAGTATTTTTAAATCCCACTGAAAAGAGGAAAATGTACGGCGAAAATGGAGACTTATAAACTTATCAGGGTGTGCAGGTTCAACGATATAATAGAAGTTCATCGGTTTTGTAAAGAACAAGCAAGCTCAACGAACAAGTGTGGAATATGTAACGGTAATTGTATTGCCTCCAGTACGACTAAACATTTTCCAATCCTACGAATCCCTAGACTTTACGAGCGAAATATACAGGCCAAGAAGTCGATTGGTATTACTTTTCTGTTGTTCGTTTGGATTTAGCCACGCAAAAAATCAACTACTTCTGCAACGAGTGAGAAACTAACTCAAGCTGTTGCCCGGCTATCCACAAGATGTGTGCATACGAGCACAGAGACATCCATATTCATCTTCCTACATAAATTCTTTTACAACTCGTCAGTAACTGTAATTAGGTCCTGATTACCTCTCGAAATTACCTACCGCTCGCTTCGCAGACATGGTTCATATCTGCCTAGAATAGCTAAACACCGGGTAAATTCTAGTATGGAAACTTAGTATCCTTTGTTCTTCCATAAATACTTGTGCGGCACGAGCTACGCATTAGACATTCAGATCGATAAATTATCTCACATTGCCTCAACAGACTTTACGCTAACAGCCATCTTCAGGTATCACACAGAATAACATTTTCACTGGACACCTGCATATCAATGCAGAGACGCATTGTGGGTAGACTAAGCGGTTTCGCTCTAAAGGACGGACTCTAAATGGTCTCACCAGAGAGGACAGTTGAAATATAACCAGACTGTCTTGTGTTCCAGTTGAATAGATCAGAAGTTGGCTTCAGTAACTGCCAGACAGTGGTCTGTGTATTGATGCCTTAAGCAGGCACCTGAGAAATGAGCCTGGAGAAAAATCCCGCCAACCGGTGTTTACAAAGAGATCAAATTTGCCAAAAGACTTATGGGTCTACACTAGATGAAGCTACAATTGTGTTGCGTATTGTGTCCCCGAATTCGTTTTCAAACTAATAAAGCGGTATAGCATACTGTAGGAAAAGTAGGGTAAAAGTGGCAAAAAGTAAGGTGCATCGGAATGAGTTGAACGTAACACGGGTAATCTAAAGCCAAGTTCAAGCAAGTTCAAGCATGGTGCCCGCCTATATACAGGGGGCAGTCTAGCACAAGGTTTAACTACGCACAAGCGTGGTGAGGTGCACGTGAGCACATACCCAAAATTCACCCAACTACCATCCGCTACATTACATTATGATCAACAGCTGACTGCATAAACCCCAGGAGCACCCGGTTCACCACCTGGTTACATCTGAATATAACCAATCAGCAATCATCGAGTGGGTGAACCACCCACCGCAAACATTCCTGTATATCGAATGTCGATGGTTGCGAAACACCTTCAGGGTTCTTAGGTGACTAAGGTAACAATTGAACCTTTCCCTCAAGTGTAACAAACGTCGCCTTTTTTGAGAGCATCTATGTAGTAGTAGCCGGAACACCAGGTGGAAAAACACGAACATCAGCTAGAATTAGGAAAGTCTATACGGAAAATCGGCGTCAGGGTGAGCTAGAAAGCTGCAAAACAGTGATAGTACCTTGCTTAGCAGGGTCACCATATTTCATATCAAATAAGTCGTCATAACCGGAGTTCACAGACTTCATACCGCTGTAGGATTGAGCTGAACTATTTGGCTGCGGCTGATGTTGAGTTATGGGCGAACTACCGTGCCCAGCACCACCTTGACCCGGACCAGAATCTTGACCAGATTGTTGTTGTTGTTGGTTCAAGAAAGCATTGGGGTAGCCATTCTATGCAAGAGATAGGTAAGCAAATAGGCACATTAGTCAGCAAACCAGCGGGGAATAAACTGGATCAAACTCAGGAATGTGTCAGTGACAGAAATGTAACGATGCAAAGTGAAAATATAAACTTATCACAATGCTACTTGTGATTAGTTACTTGTTTGTATCAAAGTCTCCATCGAGCTTTGGCTTTCAACAGACAGCAATTCACTGGCAAACAGCATAAAATTCAAGCCAATAAAAATTTTTGATGGGCCTCAAAAAGAAATCTAATCAACTGATGAGAGGAGGTGAAATGAAGGTAACAGTAAGTTGTGGGCTAGTAATATTCCAGAGAGCTGGTCACCTAGCCTGGCAAAAAATTTTGACCGCACTTACTTTTACGTTGCAATCTCGGAGAAGCTCATCGTAATACACAACATGATTCGAGCCGCAGTGTTGATATTCGCTAAAAATAACCTAATAGAGGTACTGGGATGTTTGGCAGGCCCCACGGGAAAAAGCACAACATAATTCAATTTCAATTCATCAGCCATAAATCTTGTACCATAGGCACACCGGTTACAGCTGCTGCAGTCAGTCACAAGAAATGGAGTGCGGGAAATACAGCCAAGCCTTAGTTGGCACGGGAGGCGATAGCATTGACGCACGAGCGCCATTGGGCCATTTCTGCCAATGCCACCAATCATTGGTGAGTTGAGCCCCAGGCAGGTAGGCGGCAGTTGCCAACCCGACTAAGTTTACTGGTCAGCGTTTCCGTACTTCGTTGCCAGGTCATACACTTTCCACCTCTCGGTCGCTTTCACTCAGCACAGGGGTTACCGAAGGGTTCTGTGAAGCAGACGCTCTTCTGG
>NW_008751803.1:1263663-1270871 GCF_000715545.1 Opisthorchis viverrini
TGCCCTAACCGTGTAGCGGGAGATTTCCCTCTTCCTATGACCATCTAACATACCCCACTATTAACAATCCAATCCTCCCACCAGACCTGATCGATGTTTCAGAGAAGCCGATAGTTAAATACTAACATAGAGGCCATAAAGCAGCATGAATCGCACCACTACAGTGCAAACTCTACCATTGACAGGCGAACCGACGTCATGTTTGTACCATAGGTGTCGGAGGTTGACAAAAGCTGCCCCGGCCTTTCCGATTTGAGAAATAATCTCATCTCCAACCAGTCCACTGGAACTTACACAGCTGCCCACGTCGATTATCTCGCATGCAAGCATGGCATTTGAGTTTGAGTCTTGTAGTGGTAGTTCGATGCACTGGCGACTCGGTGCCACCAAAGTGGCAAAAGATCGCAGTTTGAGACTACCGTTTCATTCATTGTGGTGAGCAATTTTTTCCGTCAAATAGCTTTTATCTTTGTCAGAGAGGAAAATCTAGCTGTGATTGTAAATATTGCGCTGGCTGACAAAAAGATCGATTACATGAGACAAAAAGTTCTACGAAGAAGTTCTACGAGAAGATCATATACCTGATTTCGAGTGTTTGAACAGAAACCGAAGTGGCGAAGGGAAGAGGAACTGCATTTATGTCACGCGGAACGTCACAATAATAGAAATATTGCATTTGTTGGGGAACCGTTAAAGTGAAATAATCTCACTTACCATCAAAACGAAGCCGGGATAGGGGAAATAAGAATGGCCAGTAGGCATCATTTGAGGGGCATGCCCCATGGCAGATGTTAACATATCAGGCCGAATGCCCGCATTGGCGGCAGTGACATGGCCCATTGTTCCGGGGAGAGAATGGGTCATTGACTTGCTCGAAGTCGGAGCGTCCGCAGTAGAAGTGAGATGACTCTGAGCAGTGGTCGCAGCCTGGTGCTGTAAATGCATATCATAGAGCATACGCTGCTGTTGTTGTAGTAGTTGAAACTGGTCTAGGTCGAAAATAGTCGGAGCGTTGCCGGAACCACCGGATAGATTGAACATATAAGCTGGAGGGGCAAACTGACCAATAAAATGAGGCAAGCCAGGTGGCACTGGAGCCGTTTGTTGGTGAGCTTGGGAAGCGCTAGAAGCAGTTGGTTGCTGGGTCGCATGAATCGACGCATGATTAGATATATGGGGGAGCTGCACTTTGTTCACTGAGTGGGGCATGGAGCTAGCCGTACCGCCTTGGTTGTGGGAAAACGAAGAACTGCTGGAGGCTTGGGGGACGGATGTCTGTAAACTGTATTGTGAAACCTTCGTTGTTTGTGCCGGCTCGCTGACAGACAATTTGTTCATTTCACTAGGTAAGTTGTCCAGAATGTAGCTCTTTAAAGACGACTCAAGAAAATTAGATTGGCCACCTGTCCCATCGGAACCGAAGTTTGCTGTGGGCGGTTGCTTTTGAGGAGCAGAAAAAGTGCCTGACACTTTGGGAGCAACATTGACATTCTGAAAGTGATTAGTAGGATAAGTTGTGGGGACCATTTCCGCTTTTGTGCCTGAGGTTGTGGGATTTTCTAGTAAACTTCGAGCTTCTCCCTGCTTACTTACATCGAAGTTGGTCGTCTTTGACTTCGAAGGTGACGGCGAAGGAACAAACTGACAGTAGTCCTGAGGTTCAATTTCTGTCCTAGCTTTCGGGGTACAAGTTGAGGCACGCTGTGTGGTTCTATGTACGTTTTCCTTAGGCGACAAGGGATTGGTAGAAAGGCTCGGCGTCAATATGCTCTTAAAGGATGAGCACGACTCCCCACAGAATTTGAAAGCCCATTTGGAAATGGATTTTGGTAAAACCTCTGGAACGATGAACACTGGCGCGTCCGGTAAATTAGTGAATGCAGGTGGCGGAGTCTTGCTCAATGCTTTCGTGACGAAAATAGAGTCAGGATCACCGAAGCTGATGCTCTTTGGGGATAATCCATCATTGACAGAGTGTGTGTCACTTTCAGCCGGTTGCTCCAGTGGTGCCCTAGTGAGAAGAGTTGGGTTTGAAATAGGGACATACTTTATATCATGTGTATCCGTATCCACCAGTAGTTCGTCAGGTAGAACGACCTCCTCTTGCAAACCACGGGAAATCGAAGCGTTGGAATTTATCACCTCGATGGCTTCGCCACCCCATTCCCCATATTCGGTATAGGGATCCCAAGCTAAGAAAGAATAAAACATTACAAGCGAATAACATACCATCAGATACTGGGAACCTCGAACGAGGTTTAGGTTCCGAAACATCAGCAAATGGTGGTCGGGAAGATTTACTCTCCGAGGCCTCCGTCCGCCGAATAACACCATCGAAACTGCCTCCTGATTTCTGAGCACCCGCTGAACTCCTTCGTCTGTTATCTCTTTTCCTAGGGACAGATTCGAGTGCCTCGCTCTACCTGGTCAAGCGAACAGATAGACGAACTCACCTTTGCTACTTCTGTCGAAGCAGAACCAGAGTCGTCTTTTCGTTGTAAGTCGTTCTGGATTGATAAGATAGTTTTATCGTTATCCATATGGTCGCTTTCAACCTGAGATGGAGCGTCCACGCAGATAAAATCAGAATCCTACGAAAACCATGTTCGAAGGATAAATTAACTCACATTCGGTGAACTGTGTTTGGGACGTGGAGGCTTTTTTCCCGTGGTATACCACTCTTCATCGTTACCAAAACGAAGCTTGTCCAATAGAAGTTCGACTGCCCTCTCTAAATTGTTTTCACAATCATAGAGGGCGGTCACCGCCTGATCTTCTGTACAAGCAGTTAATTCTTGGAGCTAAAGTAATCAAATGCCGCGTGCCTCGAAACCCACCTGAACCACATATTTCCGCAAATCAACTTCGTCTCCAGGTTTTGAAAGAATTTTGGCAATATTGAGTTGCTCAGCAGTTGCGGTCGGCATTTTTGACAAACAATCACCATTCTGAACACTAACATAGTCCCGGGTTTTGCTTCTCATTGTCTTTTCCATTAAGTATTTATGTACACTATGTACAGTAGTAGTGGATCTGAAAACAAATGACAGCAGTTATTAATTGAAACACAGTATGCATGAATTCGATGGATATGCGAATGATGTAATTTAACTGTAATAATAATTAAAATCCTTCAGATGTAACATCCTTTCGGCGCCTAGCTGCCATGAGATACTGCTAGGTTGCCCCAGCCTAGACTGTACCCGGGATAACAGGGAGTATAAACGACGGGTTAACGCAAATAACTTTATGTTTGGGTAGCTCCTTGCGATTTCGCTTGCGTGGAATATAACAGCTTCATAGAAGCTCGAGTTAACGTTTGATCTACCAACAATAAACACAAGCAAAATACGTGGATCTTGCCACAGGCTGGTCCGAATTTCACTGAAGTTACGCTTTGGAATCATTGGTGAAACTAAGCAACTGTATTGAATTCTGAGAAGATCAAAGAGAAATCAATGCACACATTCAGAACAACGCATTCAAAAATCTCTCAAGTAAATTTTCATCTACAAACTGGCCACGGGAGCAAGTCAAATGATCAAAAGCCGTCAAAGCATGAATCTTCAATTCAGTTCCGTCTCCGCGACTGAGCTAACCCGAGTGTACAATCAGGTTTCTCGCCCGCGTCTGCCATGCAGTCTCCAGGTGGCCCAAGGGTAGTCGAATCTGGTTGTGCTTCCTCACAATAAGGCTTATAACTAGACTAAGGCTGGAAGGCAGGGAAGTAATAATGTTAAGTGATATTATGCTGTCGATAGTGATTTTGGTCCACTGGCTATTTCGGTCGTCCCCAGAAGATTGGGTTGCTTAGCGACAGAATGTGAAATAGTTTGGCACGTTTGACAATCTCAGCTGCTTAGGTTGGCTTGACACGGTGAGATGGTGAGCTCTAAGATCCAGTCTTTCTTATAACGGGGAATAGTTCCCAGTTAGTAAGGCCATATGAATCGCACCAACCATGTGTGCCACTGTCAAGCACTACAGGATATGATGCTTGAATTATTTACGCACGGCGCATGGAGACTGGCGGTTATTGAGAAACTCTGAAAGGGCAGTGCTTTATTTCCTGTCAGAAAGAGCTTTTAGACGAATTATCGGGGCACAACAAGGGTTTTGGTCGTACGTGTGATTGGTCCCCCGTAAGTTCCTTGAAAAGAGAATTTTTTCACGTATGGGGTGCATCCAGACCACAGGAGTGTGCAGCCGACACTGATTAAGCAAGTTAACAGATGCTCCTGGGGGCGTTGGGAGCGCGTGTTCCTAATGCACAACCGATTGAAGTCAGTGAAGTTAACGAGTCTCGTTAAATAAATAAATAAATAAGCTCGTTCAGCTGTAGCACTCTTCCGGTGCCTAGCTGCCATGTCACCATAAGGGAGCACGAGGGCTAGAATACCGCCAGGTCGCCCAAGCCTAGACAGAAGTCGAGAGGTAGAGATCGGGTTTGAACCACGGACCAAACGCTATCTCGCTGAGCTATCTCGCTCCCAATACTGAGATACCTCATGACGAGATCGCAATATTTTCCATACCCTTCTTCCAAGTCATACGTTGTCCATCTTGTGGTTTGCGCATGGAGGACAACATCCATCTCCGTAAACGCAGTTTCGGCATGCATGGCACATGGTCAAGCCACCGCAGTCGATAATAGTGGGTGTTTTCCGCGGCTGCATTGCTTGCTACAAAACCAGATACCTGTTTTCTAATTCTAATTCTAATTAACTCGTTAGGAATCCGTTGACACCGTCCGAAACCAGTAACGCTCCTGAAGCAGCGGTGTTCAAAGACCTGAAGACGTCTCATATGTAGTCGCAGAGGTTGTCTCGTAACCATGCAACAACATAATACTTATTGCAGCCTGGTTCACGCGACCAGTGGTATGCTCTTTTTGACACCACGAATAGCGCAAACTAGCGAACATGATTCGGGCCTTTGATATTCGTGCAACGACCACCAGACACACATCCGTCAGAGATAACACAATTACCGAGGTAAAGTTCTCCACTACCTCCAGTGATTCTCCTTGAATTATAAGGTGTATACTCAGAGACTGCACCAGTTTGCGTTTTGGAGCTGCAAGAACTGTCAACAGATGCTACCACGATGACCAGTTTAGTCAGCAGAGTATGTGCTTCCCCTTAGTCATCAAAGGTGAAGAAAATGGCGTCCACATACTCTAAATCGACAAGGTTCTCATCAGAAACAATGGGAACACCGGGGTTTTGAAGACCTTCCAGTGCTCCTCTTATTGATCCATCCATCACGAAGTTCAACAAGAACAGAGAGAGTGCATATCCTTGTGGGGATGCTCTTAATGAACTCACCATGCACTTTCACACGCCCAGAAGTATGTATTATGTATAAGAGCAGCAAGATTGTGGGTCATCTGTACGTGTAACATTTCCCTAACATCTTACGGAGTGATGTGGTTAACGCAGCATCTACCCGGCCGAAATACACCCTGATGCTCGCGACTCAAGGATTCGCGTGCCGCCGTAAGACAATGAAGAATCCTGTTAGAACAATAGTTCAAATAACACCTCTAAAAGATCGTTCATTTGTAGCACCCTTTCGGTGCCTAGCTGCCACGCCACACGGAGGCACGAGGGCCAGGATACTGCCAGGTCGCCCAAGCCTAGACAGGGGAAGTCGAGGCAGTTTTCTGGGACGGTCGTCTTCTCCCAGAGAGACCCGAATAGGCTAGACAGGTACTAAATGAGGAATTCACCGCCATCCTTGAACAAAATAGATGGGAAATCGTCAGGACCAGCAGTAACATGATAACGCTTGAGTAGATATATACACTTGGACACTTGAGGCTGAACGGATCTCCATATTCACGATCCGCCTTTCTGTGGAAGGCCGGTATTCTGGAGAGGCAGGTAGCCAAGTAAATTGCTTTTCGCAGTACCGTGCCCACCAGTTCTACCCCCTTGCTTTGTTGGATGAGAGCCATCGTGGCCTCTGATAGTTTCACGGACAAGAGGACCAGTCGAACGAATTAAGCGGAACAGCCTGCGGACTCTTCCAGCATTTTCTACACATTCCACTTCGGCTTTCCGGACGCACCGAGTTTCTCGGTGGACAGTTTCACCTGGCGTCGGATAATACTTTGGATTGGGTTGAGTTGGGGTTGCAGCTAACAGGAATCTATCGCCGGACCTCAAGTAAAGCCACGGTCGTATCAGAGGTCAGAGGTTCGAAAGAGGTTGGCTGGGTTCTACCGAAAACGGAAATTCCGGTTTTGAGAGGCCTTTCGATATCTTTTCCAAGTGGCTATTGATATCCGACATCGGAGCATCCGGTAGGCGTTCAAGGAACCTGCTCTGATAGGCTTTTTCGATTTCTGTGTCCACTAGCTTCTTGCTGTGTAAGCGAGGTCCGTTCGTTCAGTCATGGCACCTTTCGGTGTCTAACTACCATGCCACCAAGAGGCACGAAACCTGGGACACTGCCAGGTTGCCCAAGCCCAGATAGGGGAAGTCGAGAGACAAAGGTCGGGTTGGAACCATGGTCAGTAAATTCGCGCTCTAACCATGCTGACATTTCGGTGATCGAGTCATGCCACCGGTAACTGACGGCATCGTAGTCTATTAGGATTTGGGGCTGTTTTTGGTAAGCACCGCTTTGTCAAGGGATTTCTGTCGTTTCGGAAGTTGGCACTGCAAAGGAACAGTCTGTGGTCGACACACATATGAAGGGGCGATTTCCGTTGTCTGTGCGTCTCGTGCCCAATCCAAGACAACGCCCGATCGGGCCTCAGCGGCGCTCAGTCCACCTACCTGAGCGTTCGCGTCACCAGTAACCACAACGATGTCTGAGCATTTAGCCCGTTGTCCGAGGAGGATTCAGGGCTACAGTTCGTTGCATCCGAGCGGGTCAGACTTATGAGTCATCGACTCCGGGAAAGGCTACCCAATGAAACTCCTACTGTACACTGCCCCGTGGGTCAGATTTTTTGGTCAGAGGCTAGGGGCAGGATCCCCGAACAAAACCCTAAGTCCTTCCATTGCCTTCCGGGGCAGACTTTTGAGTCGAACGCCCGAGGTGAGATACCTCAACTAAACCCGCTTCATCGGCCCGGACAACAGGGAAGTATCGTTTGCCCGCACAGTTCTTTGTTCCCCGATGTCCCTATGCAATCCATTCCCACCACACAAGCGTCGCTGGAGGGTCGAATACTTTGGACAACAAATGTCTTGGCC
>NW_008751804.1:0-26873 GCF_000715545.1 Opisthorchis viverrini
TCGAGTAAAAAAGACAATAGCACCTACACTGGCACCTCTGATCTGTAACCACTGAGGAAGAATGCGACCAAATTCGTCCGTATTATGTAAGGGGTTTTGGATGATGAATACACTGTTACCAGTGAGCGTAAATTAAACGATTATGTCTGTATCTTTCTTATAAGAATGCCCTGTTGTTTTCGATGATGATGATGGTGGTGTAAATATCAGAATCCAGCAATTGGAGTTCGACACAAGCTGTGTGTGCAACAGCTTGGCCACCCCGGTTTTCCACAATCACTCAGACTACCTCAGCTTCTACGAACCGATATGCATGCAGTTTAGTGAAACATTCGAATATAGATGGAACCGCTGTCCGATTCTGCTGGATGCATGGTTCTTTCCAGTATCTTTCTTATATCACAAAGCATATAGCCATTTGGCAAAGAAAGAGTTTTCATCATTTTCACAAGATATTTTGATACTTGTTCCATGGCTGGTTTTAATGGAACATGCACGATCATCCTACAGCCTGAAATTGTTGGCTTTAATAACCAGCAAGCTGACAATGCAGTCCGTCTAACGACTGCGACTGATGAAATTAACATTTACGTCCTCAGCTGTTCTGAAGAAAGCAAAAATTTAGCTAATTGATCGCAGAAAACATCGGAATCAGAACAGAGAGAAACTAGTCGTGACATGTTAGTTATTGATCTGCTTCCCGCGAGCGCGCTTGTCGCTTCTGGACTGTTTTTCGAATAATGTGCTGACAATTTACGTTTTTTCACGAATATTTACCAAATCCGGATGGATGGAACTATACACCAGCAATTTATGTCTTTTTGTTAGGACTAGTTAACCAAGGTCAACATGCTATCGGTCAGATTAATGAGCCTGTGTGCGGTGAAGCAATAGACAAGGGTTGAAAAATTGGAAAAGAAGCGTATTCACTAGGGCTGGAACTTGCGTCACATTCTCCCTACGAGGAAACAGCAACCAAGAACGATCCACTAGTCAGGAATTATAAACAGGCACAGCAGACATCTCTGGTTGGGGAAATCACGGGGGCCACAGAACGCTAGATGTACAGGCTGAGAGCTTAGGATACCTTGGGAAAGAGCTGATCTCTAGAAAAATAGAACAGTTTTTAGTTTGAAGTGTGGCACTACAGAACCAGTTACACTTGAGTGAGTTGACCGTTGGACGTTGAATAAGAAACTGCACTTCTACCAAACGTACCGCAGAATGTGTAAGCTACTTTCCACTCGACCCATCTTCCAAACATCAAACAATTACCAATTGAATGGATCTGAGTAAAATTTATTTTCATTGCAGTTAAACATCTAACTCATGGTTCATCCCGAACAATTTGACTTAACCGCAGGCCTTGCTGTATGTTCGACCCTAACAGCTCCATTCCAGTAGTTCCCCGTCATTCGTTATGTATTGTTGCAACCGCAGTGTTCAACTTCCTATTAATATTACCTTAGAAGCCCTTGGGCACATCCACGTGATAGTGTGCTTATCTGCCTCTATCAGAACTCCAGAAAGTTTACGTAACACGTAATCTATTCTATGTGACCATTAATTTTCTCATTTGTAGGACAACAGCTCTGAACTTCCACACATGTTAAATTTTGGCCTTCTGTAAACCCAACTTTCTACTGAGTGAAGTTGAGAGACAGAATCCTGAGTTCTAAGTACTCACATATCCGACAATCTGCACACTGTATTGATTATGGATCTAGTCTAACAAGTCTGGCGTTGACTGAAACACTTTGTTTTGTTCAATAATGTTGTACAGCGGTATATTGTTCCGCAATCGTCTGTCATCGACTCACTCCTACTGGAATAAGTTAAGCAGAACCACAAGAAGAAGGCAGAAACCTCTACCTAAGTGATATCTGCCCTCACCCAAATATCCTTTGGTTGGTCAGCGGGATTCAGCAAAGGTTGATATAAAAAAGTCTTGCAGGCGGTCTAATTAGTTATTACTCAGTACTATACCAGCATTCGTTTGCACTGCTCGAGAAATGTCACATCATGCATCGGTCATAAGTAAAGACGCATAGGAAGCTTGGTTGTTGGTCTGTTTGCCGAGCTTGGCAGTTGGATTGCAAACGTTTCATCACCGATCGCGGTGAAATCGTCAGTGCGGGGTTGAGTGGGTCTCACTCACCCACCCAACTCTGCACTGACGATGGCATCTCGGTTGATGATGAAACGTTTGCAATCCAACTGCGAAGCTTGGTGAACAGACCAACAACCAAGCAGCGCACCCGAGTTACCTACGTTCCGCAACATACGCATAAGATGCTTCATAAGTGCTCAAATTCCCTCAGCGAGAGTCGCTGGTAAGTACAAAATTTTGAAGACTCGTCGTTAGCCGACTTTCTTGGCTACCTCGTCAGACTGTCAGTGTAAAGCGTAGTATTAGTGTCACATACGAGTATTACCAATCATTGGGTACGGTAAACGTAATGTGAAACCTAAAAACTTGATGACAACTTTTGGGCGGCGCTGTTTCATTGTTTACCGTTAAATTTGAATGTGAATGGAGTGTGTACCACTACCATATCGTCAAGCTAAATTACATCCTACAAGGTCATCTATGCCAACGTGATTTGTTTGAAATTCCTATAGACCCTCAATCGCTAGAGTGAACATAGAAGACAACCGACTTTCGTCTAGGGATTTGATCCTGTCTGACTGGGCACTTCTCTGTGGCAGTCTATAATGTTGCTCCTCGGGGAGCACCATGACATGTCCAGAATAGATCTAAACAGATCGCTTATATCTGGATTAAGGAGTGTTTGCTTGTCGTGCTGATAGTTTGCACTCTTGGCTATAGTATAAGAGGTTATGTAGATAGTATATAAGGCACAACGTAGTCACCAGTATCATTGAACAAAACAGCCACATTATTTTATCCCCCTTACGAACTAAGTCTAGCTAACTGGAGTTATTGCTATTGAGCTGAGTTGACGGGAATAACGCGCTCTAGTTAAACATATACAACCTCAAATGTTTGCTGTCTGTAGTTCCTGTGAAACTTTCGACTACCGCCTGCTCATCGATATCTGCTTATCACCTATCGTTTTATTTCTGGACATGGATTTTTCTGGTTCTCATATGTCAGTATTCGGTCATACCAGCTTTTGGTTGCCTCTTTGGTACGCTGGTCGGTGATAAAGGTCAACTGTTAACCTATATAACTGAATATTTCATATCCCGTGTACGTGCCACTGGCTGCACGGTGCTGAGCTTTCAAGTGACTCAATGGACGTTGACCTAGGTCAGTAGTGAAGCTAGTCTGGGTTCGCAACTATCGGAACCCTGATTCACACGCGTCCTCGGAAGACCAATGAATACAGCTGTCAGTTTGATTGTTCCCACGGCCCACTCACCTTTGCACTTTAGGTTAATACAATGTCCCAGCATTTGATGGCTATCGCATCCAATTATTCGATATACATGTTCATCTCAATGGAGGAAAATATTCTCACAACAAACTATGAATCATCGATTCTGCCCTGAAGTCCTGTTTAAAGGGAAGCCGAGTAATCGAGAGTATGCGTAAGTGCTTTGTACGGTATTCTTTCACCCACAGAACAAATACAAGGGCACTTCAGTCGATATCTCGTTAGAGGGCACGGCAAATAAGCAATACTACAAGCTCCATACAAGAAACGGTCCAACAACGGTAATATCAAAATATGTTTAAGACAGATGCTAGCGGTTCAATTATCCAAAAAGGCGATTGTTTGGCACGCTAAAGCCTCTCAACAGGCACCCTTTCTATTGAAGTCTGGTATTGCATTGTGAGAATTTACGCTGAATGCTGCAAGACACGTGCTTTCACCAGTAGAAATAGCCATTGTGCGATTAAAGTTGGCTTCATTTCGCCCCTTTGAAGCCTTGAATGATAAGGTGAACATTAAGCAAATTCCAGTGGATTTAGACATTCATAACAATGTGTGTAGTATCACACCATTTTCCTTCTATCGGACAACCTTTCTTGAAAACCCAGCCTAGGGAATTATCAATCACTTAGCTGAATTACAGAAAGAGAGGCCGTAAACTTCGAGACTGTGTTATTTCTCCAACCAGTAAGCTGCGTCTCAAAAGAACGATCACGCTCCGAAGCATGTGCACTGACCCGTAGCATGGAATATTCCGCTGAGCCGATCGCCGAAAGCTCAGAACTCTCCTTTGAAAAACAGTAAAATCTGCTATTATAAGCTAACAGAATTGGTACCGGAGGCTATATTTTCAAAAGCTTATATATATCACAGGTTGAATGGGCTTTATGATCACCGGAACGCCACGAAATGTAAAATGCTATCGGTCTCGTTCCAAAAGGAGTTTGTTGTTTGCTTTGATTGAAAAAGTCCCGCTGAAGACCCTCCCTCCGGCCAATTAGAGTAGATCGCTCTTTCTCTCTCTGCAAAGTTACGTCAGTCAACACCAGAAATAGCACCTTTTGTACCTATTAGAATAAATTCCATCTTCACAAAGTGTCCAATGAAATATACTTCGACCGGGCTGCGGATCTCGTGTTTCTGTTCGATTCCAAGATTCGCTGTCAATAGCAGCGCCATCTAGTCTCTGACCGATAACGGACGTCATCATCAGTGTCGAGATCAGTTTTTTTTTTAAATGGTCCTAGAGTGTCCGGAACCCACTGAGATACTCAGACACTACCAAAATCACGGCAGGGAATTCGTCAAGCATCCAGGCCAGAAAAGCTGGTTTCCGATTGAACACTCAGGCAGTCAGTTAATTCAGCAAATGCCAACCAGTGTTCAGGCATGCCACAGAAGCACGGTCCACGACGATGAATGATCAGGCATTCCATAGGAGCACGGTCGATGATGATGGGTGTTCCCACAACGCCAACGACGCCATGCAACGATGGATCAATGCCAAAAACGCACTTTAAATGCCGTGAGATCCCTTGTAACTTTTACACTCGCTTGTTCTCAACAGAGCTGTTGTTCTCCTTGTTAATGGGTACTTTTCCAACACTAGGGCACTGGAACAGATGTTGATGCCTTATGACAATATTTTTCGGGTTAATGCAAAAGACAAAGTGAACAACGGCAATCAGGTTTTCTGAACCTAGGATGCACCTCATCAGGAGTTCAGATAATACTGGCGAACCGCTTTTCTCCGTATTCCCTGACAACGATCACTGTGAATCTGTACTAAGCCGTTGCTTGATGCTCAAACGTAAATGGGGTAGTTGCACTGTCACTGTGATTCAATTGAATTTTCACGCAGGTCGAAGCATCCATCGGTTAGCTGATTGTAAAAGTAAGTATAAAGGTGTCATGAATTGGATCGATGAACTTCCGATCAGTTGTCAATTTCATGAGTTCCCTTCAGGGATACACGCACCCCTCTACGCAAGCCAAGTTTCAGTAGCCACTGCAAAACGGTTGCACACTGCTTTACCAAAAATGTCCTTGATCTAATATCCTAGTGATTCGGTCTGAGCAGATTTGAGACTTTAGCAACTAAGTCACAGTTTGATGGTGCAAACACGCAGATTCTCGGGCATAACCGCTGGAAATCATGGAAAGAATTAACGCCTCTACTGTGAGCGTGGTGATTTGAAAGGCTTCTGATCAACCTAATAAGCGCTTTCGTTTTCTTGGCCTTGAGTCAAATCGCAAGTCAAACGTCGCCATCATTCAATTAGCTGACACTGGCCGACTTAGTCAGAATGTCAGTATTGCCCATTAGGCATCAGCGTAACCCGGAAAGTGAAAACACTTTTGATTCAGTGATGTCCTCCATAAGGCTGAAAACCAATGTTCTGGCTAGCGGTATCCCTCACTTTGGCATCGGCGTATCTAACTGCCCTTAGTCAGGTCTAGAAATGGCGGTTTTTTCGGAGTTGCGAGTCTAAGCCTGGGCTAGATGGGGATCGGGAAGAAACCAAATCGAGAATAATCACATGTATGCATTTTGCATTTCGCTTCTAGCACACGCATCGCACATCCATGAGAGTGAATTTTAGTTGACCATAGGGTATCATCTCTAGTTATGCTGATATCTTTTGAACTTTTATTTCACGTCAAACTTCCGATCTGCAATGTTACATTGCACTCATAAAGCATGAGTTGCTGCTGGAATTATTTGTTGTNATTGAAATCTTCAGCGTTGTCTTCCAAACCACACTATCTGATTTCCATCGCGGCAGTTATTCAAATGTGAAGTAAAATTTTATAGCTGGGTGCATCCACACAACCTATTGTTCCCCTGAAATTAAGCTGATCTACCCCCTGATCGAACAAGTACATCACTCCTGCACTGGCCAAAACAACCTTGTCGTCCCGGTCTGCGTGCCTAACACCGAGTGATGTTCGAAAGACCGCACCATCCAAACGTTAGGTTCAAATGAAAGTAGCAATGAGGTCGCTGTTGAAACGAACGTTGTTTTTCAGGTGCCATTTGGTCCGTGACTGCACCCAGCTCAGCGCCAAAAGCTATCGTCATTTTGCACATTGGTGCGTGAGCACCTTAAAAATCGCTCAGCCGTAATACCCTCTCGGCGCATAGCTGCTATGCCACCGGAAGGAAACACGACGGCTGAGATACTACCAGGAGCGGTTGATATGCCGGCGTTGAGTTCGAACCATGGACCTTCCTGTCAGTAAGTAGGTACCTCAATCGCTGAACCATATCGAGCTCCCGCTGCAATAAAGTTTTCGGTTTGTACTATTGCCTGGGCACTTTGAGCCATGGGATTGCGAATTAATTGAAGCATTCAAATATATGTGTAGATATGCCCCCGTTTGAGACATTCCAATAAGCTGTTAACGATATCCCGTTTCAATTTTGCAGAGGATGGCTAAATTCCGGTTATGAAAACCTACCAGCATAATATGCCACAATTTGTGAATGGCTACTTGATCCGATCAGATACCAGAATAAAGCACATAGAAGGAAACCTGACTTGTTTAGTTAACTCGGGGGTGTAATGTACAAAAGTATCCAGGCTCATGATACGGGCGCATATAGGAACATTTCTGTTCTTGCTGGAGAAGACGATTGTATGTGGACTGCACTGAACTTGAGCGAAATAATTCCGGAGATTTGCGAAAATACCGGAGCGGCATACAGTGTAAGTAAAAACAGAGGATAATTCTGGGTGAATTGCAACTGCAAGACTACTTACATGCTTCTACAAGAAGTTGGTGACATTCAGAATTTTATGATGCCTTTGAAAATAACGGCTATCACTCCAAAATAGGGCAGCTGTTCTTAACGAAAGCGGGACGCGAAAACGCGGAGCAACTCGGTCTGAGAAGATCACATTAAACATCTGTTAAACCTGATTTGGTAAGTCCCAAGAGCATAATATAAAAGTGCAGTCCCTGTGAAGTGACGAGTAAGCAGCAAGTAATCAATGAGGGAGCTAAGTGACCTACACCCGCTATTGGTTAGGATACTCGTGGACACGTACACACACGTAGTTGACAACCAATCTGTATTTTTTGGCGAGTAGTGTACATTACATTACATCGCTCATCGTTAACAGCAGCTAGTCTGAACTCGTTAACTGACGGACAGAAAATAAACAACGTTTAATGGCGTTTCACAAAAGACCGACTGATCGTTCAAACTTCCCACGTGTTGTTTTGGATAACAAAACCTGACAAGAGGCAACTGAACAGAAAGTAATGTTATGCCGAGCTTAAACGGCACTGCCGAATTCTTCTCTACTGGCTATGACTGACACCTCGGGAATTCTGTGCACTCCCACCGCAGGAAAGAGAAAGAGATGTCACGACGATACGTATACATGTTAAACAATAACTGAAAGGCGTGAGGTGAAGTCTTCGAAATATAAAGCAGCACAAAAGAAAAAGTAACAGAGAAAAAATCATGAGTTCATGAAGAGATGTCGCTCGTCGGTAGATTACTTTGGAGCAATTCCAACTCTTCGTCTGTGGTCTTCTTCATGTTCAAAAGTTCTTCCTAGAGGATTAATGCACTTGTATGAGTGACAGCGCCACCACCATCAAACAGTTACGTCGAAAACTGAAGCAATTTTTATGAGATATATATGAGCGTATGGTAGACAGAATTAACATGCAATCGAACACACACCGCATAGCTCGAAATTTGGCCAGTGAGGACTTGTCTCACTCTCTGCTTCCAGTGTATTTGAACCAAATAAATCACTTGAAGAGGAACCGCTTACGCTTATCCGGTGACCGAAAACAGGTTGAGTAAACAACAGTTTGGCCAGTGGCACTTGTTTTCGTTGTAACTGAGACCTATTACAATAGATTGGGTCCATTCTTTAGGTGCCAAATTCGACAAGGTGCTCTTCGCAACCAATAGCGATTGAGAACGAAACTTACGGCGGTTTTCAGAAGAAATCAAGCCCTTCCTCGGCAGAATATTTTCCAATCTTATCCCTGTACGTTCCGAAATATCATACATAGGTTTTAAATTTGGAGACGAGGTAGGAGCATTTGGTAGGAGCACGCCACTGAGAGGGTCACTGATTGATTAAACGGGCAGAACCGTGGTCGTTTGACGTAGATGTTAAACACTATCACCAATTACACAAATAGAAAGTGCTGAGATGAATGCTAAGAATACCAAAAACAAGGCTGTAGGCCATATGTGAATTAATGACCCCGCTAGTGAGTAGCATTTGCTTCTGTGGGGATATGTGAACTCAACTGTGCAATTTAGCTAACATATGACAATGGAGCTAACAAAGGGGTAACCCTGGTTTCATAATTAGTATCATCGAAGCATGACAACACCGATGCCTCGCTGTCCTAAGGGCAGCCTAATTTTTAGTTACGTTGGCTTATTTCATGTTTTCGCTTATCTGAAGCACCAATGCCTGCAATACAATATCTGGCAGTCTCGCCAGTTGCTTGGTAACACATCGAAAACTGGTTGTAGGGCAACTTACTTAATGGAGATGTAGTACCGAAGGCTTATGGGTATTCCCCCTTGACCCGGGTCAAATCCACCAGTAAACGACGCAATGTACTTTAACAAATATTACCAAGCAGAAGAAACAGTGCCCTAGCTACTTAACTCCATCCAGTTGCTCTTAGTCTCCTGATGGTTCTTCAGTCACACGCCAGATGCGAAACAAAATGTTTGTCGTAACTTACCCTCTAGGAAGAGGAACAATAGCAAATGATCCTTAAAGATTCGAAAATATCAAGATGGACAGTATACTAAAATTAACAACGATTTCAGCAGATGAGTAGTAGTGAAAGACAGCCCAGGGGCTGAGGACCTAGGGATGCAACTTTCTACATGACAGATATCTATTCGGGATAATCGGGAACCACCGACTTTTTTCGACCGCGGATCCTATCCAAGATTGGAAAGATTGATGAACATGGCTTAAACGTTTCATAGTGCGATTGTCTATATTTTACTTTGCATCCTACTGGTTCCGTTTCTGGCCGGCACAAAAACTTGAACTGGAAAGTAAAACTGGACAGCGTGACGAGTATCCGCATAGGTTAGAGCAACTGAATGACACGCTTTGGCATACTTCATGTACCTCAAATTAGCGGTGCACAATGTCTGCCTAAATGAAGGTACACTGGGCGCGACCAGGTAGAGGTTCAGAACTTGCCATACCTATGCGATTACTCTATAGGTATGCCAGTGGTTCATGTGTGGTTCACGTTTACGTGCGGTACAGTAACCACCGTATGGATAAGTGAATCCATCACGACTCTCTCGGGATTAAGTAATACTGAAATGCCGATTAAAACAGCAGAGATTTTCACAAAATTGAAGCATCCGATCTCGGAAACAACTCGGGCTAATCCGGACCAAGCAATGGCAACTAGCAAGGTCACCGATTTGGCCTCGGTTTGGAAGTCGCAGCAAATACCCGAAATACACTTTCAACGTACCTCCCAACCAAGGAGTTCTGCTAATTTCAACACCGAAGAGTCTGTGTCCCCCCGAACGAATACGTCACGTGTATTGTCAGAACGCCCCCAGCGCAACGGATGACGACGGAAACCGGCTACCATAAACCGCATGATGAAGGATATGAAGCCCTGGAGATAGAGAAAATCAATTGATTTCCGTCAAAAACAAAGCTAAATGATGTGACTAGCAAAAAATCAGGATACACAGGACAAGAGTTAGAAACATTTCAGCCAGCCTGGAAACTCGTTTTAATGTTACTTATACCTTGAAGCGCCTGTAGACTGCTATTTTGCTGTCGGTACCCAACATCTAGGTTACCCTCCTAAGAATCCCCAGACCACATGCATAACCGTTTCTTCAGCTGGAGAGGAACCGCTTCAGCGAGGCTCAGCACACGGGACCTCAAGCGCTTCGACTCATAACACAGTGAACGGGTCAAACCGCTGAATCTATGGATGAGAGTGACGATCCTCCAAAGTTCAATTCACAGTAACGATATATCAAGATAGATCAATGCAGACTGTCATTCTATTAACACCACATCCGTCGAGTGTAGGAGTACAGCAAAAGACCAACACGATAATTAACTGGAATGCTTGATAACTTTTAAGACTGCCACCAGCAACATGGAAGTGAACTTGGGAGTAAACATGCTCCAATCAAGAGTATTAGCTGTGTTGCCTACCATCGTTATCGAAACATGTAACCAGTGAGAGCTTATAGGTCCTTCGCTGCCATCCAGGCATGTGTAATAAGAGAAGCCTAGTGCTAAGTTCTGGAAAACAGCCGAGATGCCGACCCTGCCAACATACAGCTAAACAACCTGGGTATAAACTGGGTGCATGAACATCACTCACACTGGTTACCAGGCGAATCCGTCAGTATACCTAAGTAGACTTGGTTCAACTCTCTCATGACGGTAGTATCAACCTTAAGCGGTCCGTATACCGCCAGTGACTTTGACATACTTTCATCGACCTATTTTGGTGTTTCCATGGGTTACTTGGAGTAGTTAACACACGTCAGACATGCGATTAACAAGACAATAATGAGTCGCCATAATGGCCATCGCGTAGTGGCATCAATCGTATCGCTTATTACACATATATTAGGGCGAGTAGCCAAAAACAGACTACTGCTGACCCTTCCTTTATTTCTTCGTATATTTATTATTAAAATCTGACAGATCAGTCCACCGCTAATTACCGTTAGCTGCGATATTTACGTTTAACTCCACTACCACGACGACAGACAATTCGAAATCATTTTCCAAACCGTATAAAGTCCCCCTAGAGATTGATCTGAAGAAGTGTGAGTCCCGCGAGAGCGGCTCTTGTGTTTCTGCTGTGGGAAATTGATTTTGAGAAATTTTGCTCGCCCAAGGGGAAGGGTTCACTCTTGGAGGGGAGCTACTTTACAGTGCGTTTAAAATGCGCATAGGATTGAAAATGGTTCATGCTTTGTATAGGATTTCTCGTAACCACTTTGTCGCGTTGTACTGAAAGCTAAGGTGCAAAAACCCTGATTCTACTGGTGGTCGAATTCAGAGTTCCATCATTCGTGACCTGTGCATGCGGTGGTGGTGAAATACGGATTGTGCACCGAGCCTCGTATTCAAATGGAATTTCAAGTTAGTTATCAACAGGCTCAAACCAGGTTAACAAGCACGGTACAACGCGAGATGGTAAACGAGCGCTGAAAAAAGTGAGATTCCGTATGCATGCAGCGCACGGGCGACAAACTGAGATGTTTCGATGCTAACGCTCAAACGCTTTCTTAAAATTCCCTATGGAGAAACATCATCTGATGAATTGAGTCCCCGAGACAGTATTTCATGTGTTCAAACAAGTCTCACGGAGAGAGGCACTTCACTGACGACAATAGAATTTGCTATAGAGGAGAATGTTAATAGCTCAGGTAGCGTAAATGGTCGTTGGTTCGTTCACTGAGCTGAGCAATTCGACCGCAAACGTTCCATCACCAATCGAGGTGATATCATCAGCCAGTCGATAGGGAGCGTAGCGATGGGTCGGTGGTAGAGACCACGACTGCGGAGAAAGTAGTTACAGATACTCAACGCTCATCAAAAGCAACGATGCAGCATTTGTGGCAGACTTATAAAATACATGTATTACGGTAGGTTGTAAGTTTCTTTATCAAAACACCACATGAGCGTAGATCTCCAAACAATCGCTGTACAGGAGAAAAATGCAATAACACTGTCTACAGTGAAACTCCAAAAAGTCCGGAACGCCTGCAACTTAATGGAACATGCTCAGCTCAGGGTCACGAGTGCTATAAGTCCAAAGTGCTCGAATGGGAGGTGAATCTAAATAATGGCAGAAAAGAGAGCGTAATAAGCAATTAGGCACTTAACGTCACCTGAAACTCCTTCGTCGAACAAATATCTAAAGAGACACTACAGTCCATGTTGAGAAAACGAAGTCGACATGATGGAAATAAAGCCCATATAATGAGTTCCAAGAAGGGCAAAGTTGGCATTGGACTGCCGGAGAGTGTTCAGCAACCCCATGAGTAGTAAGTTGGGCCAAGAAAATGAGTCAATTCAAGAGGGGCTCCATGCACCCATGAGTTTTGAATATTTGTATACAAAACAAAGTGTAAACGAAAATAGGAAAGGCACATAATCAAACCTGGAAAATGTCTGCAAAGTTAACTTTCCAAAGGAATATAAACCTATTGTCAGCTATCTAGTTAACAACAGTACCAATGCCTGATGATTCTGTGGCATTGGTTCACATGCTGGTTAACTTTCTAAAGGAATATAAACCCACATTGTCACCTATCTGGTTAACAACAGTACCAATGCTTGGTGATCCTAAGGTATTGATTCAAATGTTGTGCCATGGAGGGAAACTGGGTGCTTGTGAACTGACTACCTTCCAAAAGGAATCGATAGTATCTAACCATTTTATGCTAGTTGATCTGTTCGCTTGGCATCGGTCTTCAAACGTTTTGTCCCCAGTCGAGGAGACATCGTCAATGCCCCGTTGAGTGGGTCTCAATTACGCACTCAACTGCAGACTGATGACGTTTCTTCGACTGGGGACGAAACGCTTGCAAACCAATTGCCACGCTCGGCTATAGTGTGATCAGTCAACAGTAAACACACTCAACCTACCTATATTACGGCAAACTGAGCATTTTACGAACATGGTAATGCCAGTCAAATAGACTGTGTATGGTGAGTACCGTGATGCGTAGGAGTGCATTCCCGTTACTCTCACTTGAACTGTCCGCTCTTTGTCCTGACGTGAGTGTTCTCGTTAGTCCACACTAGAGCTAGGAACCAATGGACTCGAGTTCCCGTCGCCTATTCTTGCTGGTGCTACGATTTGAATCCCGGGAATCCAACAAACGAAGCGAGCGTGCTAGGACATGTTATCATGCTGCATGCACCTAAATTATCATATCCAACTATGTGAGTTTATTCACGTTTGAACGGTGAGAATTTCGGATCGCTTAACTGATACAACCAGTACAGTCACTGGTTCGTCGTTTTGGTCATCCGGCAAACCAATTACACTGCTCATGAGTTAACAGAAGAGTTAGATTCCTGAAAATAGTCTCAGAATACCCAAAACCTACTGAGGCACTCAAACCCTGCCGAAATCACAGTCGGGAGGCCGTCAAGCATCCAGGCTGGAAAATTCAGCTTTCGAACGAAAGCTCAAGCAGCCAGTCAATTCTGCAATGACCGACGATGATGGGTGTTCACCCAAAGCCGATCAAACAGTCTAGATCAAGATCAAAAGTGCGTTTTGAGTAACATGAGGTCCTTTGTGACCTTTGCACTCACTTGTTCGCAATGAAGCTGTTGTGTTCATTGTTGGCAAGTTTTTTCCGACACCAAGGCAATGGAGCGGAGAGAGCAGTCAGTTAAGACAGCACACGAGTGGAAACATTCGCCTAGTAAGAGATGACAATGCAGGTGAGTCCATCCTGCGTTGTAGGAGTAGTGACAACACGCGTGCCAACGCGACTAAAGATACGTGTGAACACCAAAGAAATCAGAACTCCGGTCCAGTACTTTCCAGATTAGGTATGAACAAACCAGAATGGTCGCAGCACAGCAGGAAATGGGAGAAAATGATGCGAATACAAATATGAAACTAGGCTTATAACATAGCCACTTGAAGAAGTACTCAAGTTAAGGATTTGGATCGTGCTGGTCACCGGTGGGTGTATTCGTGATTTCGCTTGTTTACTATTGTGGTAAAATCAATTCTGAATTGAGTAATAGCTCCAGATGATTTAGACCACCTCTTTTTATTGGCTCAGACGTCCGACTGTTGAGCTCTTGCGTACTGTAGTCTGAAAAATCCCACCAAAAATACGGTTTCACATCTGAGAGACCAGTTAGAGGCCGACAAAAGCTTATCTCTTCTAAGAGCTGATCCGTTCTAAAGGCTCCCGGTGGACAATATTGGGGTCATACGACTTCCAAAATGGTGAGCTGAAGCAGTTTATTTGGTGAAATCCTTTCCTGAAAAGTTCACACGGCCAGTCCTTTGAAGCGATCTAGGGGGCGATATGCGAATATTTAGGACAACAATCGAGAGCCATCTCTAATTAAGGTTACAGTCCTTGGTAGGCGTTTTCTTTACAGAGGGTGGCTGCGTGGTAAGAGCATCGTCCACTAGAAACTTGTGGTAAGAAACCTATTTGAAATATCGGAAGTTAAAAGAATTTCCAGGCTTATACAGTAAAAAGGTGTTTCTAGAATGATCAAACGTGCCACTGCAGTCTCCGGATAAAACAGTGCGCACGGTGGCGTTAGGTCTGGTCAAGTTCCTGTTGAGTGATCACCTTCTCACTAAACTGACTACTTTTGAAAAAAACTATTATTGGTTGGTCCCTTCAAGTTTCTGTAAACTTTTCCACCCCCGGGTGAAACCACTTTTGGTCCGCGCCTTCATGTAGTTTTTGCACAGAGTGACAGCGTTGTCATACGGATGAGAAGTGCATTTTGAAGCTTCCAATGGTAATGTGGTTAGTTGGGTACGTGTATGAAACCAGAACATAGGATTCAACAGCCTTATCCTTGCTGAGGGAAGTTCGCGTATGGAAGACCTATGGTGGTCCTTGTTTGGGGCTGTGATCGCTGAAAAAAAATAGTTCAGCCGTAACACCCTTTCGGTGTCAAAATGCCGTCACCTGAAGGAAGCACGAGGGCTGGGATACTACAAGGTTGCCCAAGCCTAGACGGGGGACGTACAGATGCAAATGTCGGGTTCGAAACACAGAGCTTCTGGCCAGTAAATTCGCGCTCCAACCACTTGAGTTATCCCGTCCCCCATCGTTGCAAAGGCATCAACTCGAAGGCGAATCTCTATGAAAGTGGTCTCATTTGGTCGTATACACAAAACGTATACAAAAACGAAGTAGTCACAGATACCGAGCAGAAAACAAAGCCATCGAGCTACACTGTCGTAGGGGAGAGGTTAAAACTTCCGACGGGAAGTAGACGCAGGAGATCAAGGCATTTCAACAATGTGGAAACAGTCAAGTTGAATGTACAGTATGAAGTCTATGAGAAAGCATGGATGACGAAGGGTTCGTGCAAGAAATGGCTGTTGGCTGTATAAAAAACTGACCCACTAGAGGGGAAGACTGCTAGTGACGCTGGAACACTCTGTCACATATTCATTTGTTCAGCTCGACAATGTGAGGTTGACATTTTTGCCCCAAAACATTGCCCACCAGACGAAAGGATTATCCAGGTAGACAGCTGCTGTCACACTTTCCTGGTTATCCGAAAACCGCACTAACTCAAAATCTATCTAGGTAGGTATGAGAACTGTTACTAGGACTTTGCTTCATTGAGTTTAGTTAATGGATGTCAGTATCCGGATCCGGTATAGTTCTGGCAAAGTGATTAGGCTAGACAGCATTACCACTGGGATGAACACGCATTCCAAGACCACAGTTTTGGGACCACTTCTGAGGCCTAACGCTTATTGATTCTGGAATCAATGATGAATTTTTAGTCAAATTTTACGTGTCTTGGTGGATGGCCAGTCAAATTCCGAAAAATTCTCGAAATGCTAAAATGAGGGACATGATGAAGGAGACGAACTAGCTGCAATAGTAAATGGTACCACATTTCTGTATTTCGGAAACTCGAAGTACGGCCAAACTGGGGCATGTTTCCAGACGCGAAAAATGCCAAGAAATAGCAGATATTATGAAAACCGAGGCACAGCAGAAGCACACTGTTTTGCACGTTTTTTTCTGATAGATGTTCCTACCCTAGGTATCTGGATGATTGCAGTACACAAGCGAACCTTCCTACAAGCGCAATATATTATTTAAGCTAGTAAGAACAACAGTTCTGGAGAATGAATTCAATCGGTACAATACAAGACGCAGTAAAATGAAACAAAGTACTGGGTCGGTTCCATTGTTTATATCGGACTACAACGTAACGTGACCCATAGTTCCAGAGTAACTCCCAAGTCTTTCTATAGACGTAGCACAGACCTGGATCGATCAGTCAATGCCGGTTCAAGGAATTTCAATATGTGGGTGGCTACCTCGTGTTGTAGTCTGGAAAGAATAGTTCAAATCCATACCCTACCCAACTAGATATCTGGTAAGCAATGATCTGGCTTCCGAACCCCTCCAAGTCTGAGTCAGCCAACAGTGTACAAAGTAGTGCACTTTTTCTCACGTTTCGGGTTTTTGGTAAGTCCAAACAAACAGATGTATCCTCGGAACTTCAGGTGGAATGATAGGGACGATGACTGCTTGATAAACCCAACATTAGAGTTTGATCAGCGGCAATGATGCAGCTCTGGTGTCCTCAACAGACAGTTGTCCTTTAGGGCATGTCTGGCGCACGACCACCTTTAAAGCACAATGGAGTTAGATAAAAGCACGTTAAATAGTTTATGGAGTCTCGTAATAAATAGTTTCTTTTGGTACGTGGTTTGTGCCTTTGTTGCTCGGTCTGAAACCGTTATCAACGAAACGGGTAGCATGGTTTTTTCCTGACATAGCAGTACTTATAAGCTCACCGACAGTCCGCTTACCACTTAGGGAATATCATCAACGAGGGGTTCAGGTGAGCAATCCAGTCTTCTCTGGAATGCAGTTCGGTCCCGCTCTGAGGAAGAAGATTTGCACCAAAGCACGTCGGTGCCGTACGGGACAAAAGCACGGAGTATTTAAGTACTGTCCAGTCCTGGTAGGCTTTCGATTAAAGCAGTGACTCAACGGTATCCTACGTAACCAAAACATCCGGTAATTATGTTTTATACTTCAAATTTGCAAGCAAAAGTGGCGTCTTAGTGAAGTATCAAAAAGTTTGAGCAAGTGTTCATCCTGTTCTCTATCCTTTGTCACAAGTAAAACATCATCCAGATATCGTTAATACGAAGTTCATTCGACACAGCACCCTTTGCAGTATATTTGCGAAGAATACAAGCGGTTACTGAGACCAACTGGCTAGGCTTTGAAGCAGTTCTCGTTCATTGAAGAGGTAGAGTTTAGTTCCACGATTTATTTTCCAAAAATTTCGGGCCATTTTTCGAACGATTTTTACTTTCCTGTTGTACTCACTTCTCGTGGAGAGGCTTACTATGTCAGGTTACCCAAGCCTACACAGGAGCAACAGAAACATCACGGGTGGATTAGAAGTAGTGATTCCTCGGGAAAAAAACTGCCCAGTGTCTTCCAAATTACGGAGAACTCTCATGATAATAAAAAAACTCACAGTTTGATCATCTTCTGAGTACTCTCGATTCAAATATAGACGAGGAACTCGAGGACCAACGCGATGTATTAGTCCGGCAAATGGTAGAACTTGCAATGAAGTACCCATGATAAGTAATAAGTCACACGCAGAAAAGTCCTGCAGAAAACCATCATAAAGGTTACAGTAATAGTAAGTGAAGTGATCTGCAGAGCAGTGAAGTAGGAAACTTACAGAAGAAAGTCGACTATAAAATTTCCGAGGTAAATTTTCACCAAAGAGAACAACGTCTACAGACGGAGTGAGTGCAACTCTTAGTGGAACGCACCTGGCTTTACCACACCATTACAATTAGCGGAACATTTCGGAACTTCCTTGCGAATAATTTGATCTGGCAAAAGTGTATGTATACAGCAAAACTGGGTACCAACTACCTCGCATGTACTCAAAAGTGTACTCCTCATGGCACTGTTGACAATGCCCCGTATGAAATGTCCCATGTGCTTCGACAAATTTGTCCTCCGAAAGGCCAGACAATCTTTCTAAATCGTCAACGTTCTTGAATTGGTTTGCATTCAAGTAGGGGAGAAAAGGTTACTTACTTGAGTGTAATGACGTCGAAGAAGAGTCTTCTCGTGTAGTAACCGAACGAAATAATGCGTCAGTGTTGGCTAGGGCATAAAAGACGAAAAGCACGATGGAAACCTTGGCATGCGGTCTATACAGGCGTCTGGCCACTTCAAAGAACGGCTTTGGATTGGTCTGAAATGTGTACGTCGGACAAGTCGGTAGATGTGACACGAACTTTAAAATAATCCAGCGAGAAAACAGCCATGGGATGTGGAAGGTTGAATTCCTCCAGGTTGTCATAAATTCCGCTGGAACTGCTGCGAAAATCTGGTATGCCCGCAGCTATGTGAAAGACATAGGGAGTATAAGTTACGACGTTATCGTCAATACTTTGATGATATTCAGAAAAGAAATTAAAAGGAGTTAGCGGAATAAATGAAGGACAGTTAAAGTGACGTCGCAAATATGGGAAGGGAAGTACCCCGGAATTTAGCTGACATTTGGCCCTTCTGATCGTACAATAGCGACGGTTAGGCCTTACGACAGAACTCCGTCATTAACCGGCGACGATGATGATGATATCCCCTCGATAAGTAGTGCGAACTACCGCTAGGATCAGCGAACAATTCAACCAACAAATGAAAACAACCTGAGCTGATAGCGTACGCTTCCACGTAAGGCATATAGAGCTAGTTGGTCCTTAGCTATCAACATAATATTAAGTGTAGGGATTCAGGACACTAAAGTTTATGGTTGCTTACAAAATCATATTCGATGTGAGCAAAAGCAGGAGGCACCAAACGCAAAAAACTGGAACGGTGAATGAATGCCCCTGAAGTTAGAATTTGTGGATATTTAAAATAAGCAAGTTCAAGACCTGAAGGCCAAGTTAGAGTAAGGAATAAAAACCCGTTCAATTATGTGATGACCGAACTACATTTCAGATTAGTATGGTACGACAAACCAAAACTACTGGCCTGGACAACCATCATTCCAAAGGTAGGGTATAAGGAACGTCGCAGTAGAGAGAGTAACATATTTAAAATATTACTGTGGAGATCCGTTAGAATTCGGTGCTAGCCGAGCCCACTGCTGCATCTGACATTTGTTAGGGTGACCTCTGTCTTTTATTCAGAAAAATGGGGCGAACACGACAGACGGGGACGTTGCAGTAAATAACAAAATAGGACCATTACGAACTTGGGCATTTCGCATCCACACACCCCACCCAGGTAGATGTACAGTTTAATTTCTGTTGACTCGAAAGTTGAGTTTATTCAGGTAACATCAACCAACCGACACCCGCTTTTATCATCCCACTCTTACACTAAAGCGCTGGAATCCGCAACCAATGTTCCGAGATACAGTCGATTTCACCAGAGAAAAATCAACAATATTTGAAAGCAAATGGTTTGATCCGAAGAGTTCTAGAGAATGGCAGGCTCCAAGTGGATTTCTCGAAATCCCCTCTAGATTCACTAGATCTAAAAGGATCTTTGTGACTAAATGGGAATGCTTTCGGTACAATCGGGCGTTGATTATGTTGAGAAATATTGGCAGCTCAGATGGACCCACCTAACTGCGCACCAACGATGTCTTTCCGAAAGAAAGGTTTTAAAAAACCAGTTGCCACGCTCAGTGAACAAGTCCCCACCACCGACAACAACAGTAACAACAAGGTACTGGAAAAACTAGCTCAAAAGAAGGCACATGGTACTGTGTTTCTCAGAGGTATCTTTGGGATATAGAGGGAAGTCTTTTGCTTTTCCAAAGACACCGAGCCCCGGTCGCGTTTGGGTGGAAATGTTTGGTGGTGAGATGTCACAGAATGTCATAGTACCGAACAAACCATTGCACACGCCCAATATCTATCGCTTTACGAAGGCGCGCAAAGACGGGACACAAGAAGAGCAAGCAAGATTCCGGCGGGCTGTGAGAACTACGTCTTCATGTTCCGTCAAGTTCAAGAGTAACAGTATCCGTATATGTCGCCTAAAATCTTGCTCTCCCCTGATTTCGATGGTGCGTTCGAGTCTGTCGATCTGTTGGTTTTGTTCGACAAACCTGTGCGACGGAATATGCCCAGAAGTTCGTGAATTTCACGCGCTGCTTCTGTTCACATGCTTATGGGCGGGTGAGCGTATGTGGAGCTCTCCAAAAAATTTTTCTATAAGTAGTGGTGTGCCACAAGTGTGTTCACTGTACTTTTGTTTAATTTTGTTATCGATGAGGTCACGAATGCATCCAGCACTGCAAGTGAAGATGGCTGGGCCATGTGTTACGCATTCCGAGTAACCGCCTGCTGAGATGAGCGCTGCTTTTTGTGCCTAATTGGGAGTGCAGGAAGCTTGGAAGTGAACAGAATTGGATATGGCAGAAGGGAATAACGGATGTTACGGAAAATTTGGGTGTCGCTTTTGCTGTTCGACATGGCGGCTAGCCGATTTCAGTGATGTTAATCCGTCAGTTCCTATCCAAATTTCCTGACTAGCCTACCTGTGGTAGGCTAAGAGCTTTCAGTCAAATAAACTGACGTGGTTTTATGACAGTGAGGCATCAGTGTTATTGCCTGGTGTTGCAGTCAGTGATGATGGTGACGATGGCATGCCCTAAACTTCGGACATAAGGAGCAGGAAATTTACTCCATTAAACTCAAAAGCTTAGCCAGTCTGGCATGTGGGAAGGTGAGATGGACCAGCGACTTTATGATGCTGCAGTGGACTATGGAAGCACTGCGAACACTGTCATCTCATCATGACGGTGGGAAAAATTATAAAATCGGAAAAATTGAGCTTACTGGTAGCTTGAAGCAACCTGTCTTCATGCCTAAAGTTCTAACTGTCCGGTTCAAATAGACAAATTAACAACACTCATCAAAAGTAACTCACCTGTAGATATGCCAGCACCAGCCAACGTGATGATGTTCTTAGCTTTCCCGCTCTTTATTATATCCACGACTCCTTGCCATAGAGGTAAACAGCACTGAATATTAGATTGTCACCTTCAAGGTCGAATGACGAGAGAGATGGAGTGTCACGACGAAACCAACTCATGTGCAAAAAAGCTGAAATTAACCACAAACGGTAGAGCCACAGGGTTTTGCTTAATCGGATAGAATGAGCCTCCGTAAAATAAAAGTTAAATCTAATACATCAAAAACTCAAATGACACCCTGCGAAAAATACAATGTGAAAAAAGTCGCATCATAAAAGGCGGATTATTTTTTCTCGGAAAACGCAACTGCACAACGCCAACACGCCAGGATAGCCACCCTTTGCTATGCGCTCTAATGACATCTGTTACCGCATTCATTTGACGGAACACATTGTTCATAAGGTTGCTGAAGACTCTTCAACAGTCCACGACCGGTTTCGCCCATTTTGAAACTCGCTGGTTAGGTGTAGTTTCCAGTAATCTTGCTCTACTAGAGCACCACATTGTGTGTAAATGGAAAATACGAATACTTGCAAGTTAAGTTAGTGGTAACGGTAGAGACACTTGTGACACTGAACTACACTCGAGTGTGCCGTGTCGCACTTTGAAAAGCCATAGATATTTATCATGTAGTCAACCTTTGCTTAGTCTGATCCGGATGTACGAGTTTCTTCAAAAATTTAACTTTAAGACGTTGCAGCTCAACATATATACCCAACTTCTGGCAAAAAAGGCTCCACTCACTTGGAGGAGGGCTTTTATATGTCGCACCTGTCAACTCTAGTCGGCTGAACATCGTCATCATCATCATCACGGACAGCATGACATCAGTGTTCAACAATGATGCTTCGCTGCCTTCGGCTGAGCACTGAATTTATATCTTTCAAATCCCTAATTTTGTCGTCTATTGAGCCCCATAGAATCTCAAAACGAGTTAACGTAAGTGAGCATTTTTCATCAATGGTTGCGTTCAGGAATTCAGCACCAGATGTTTGGCTGCTGATCTGTTCACCATTCAGCTGCAACACCCTTTTGGTGCCTACCTGCCATGCCATCCGAAGGAAGCATGAGGCCTGGGATGTTGTCGAGTTTCCCAAGCCTAGATGCATGATGCAGAGGTCGGATCACAGACCCTCCGATCAGTGAATTCGCGCTCTAATCACTGAGCCATTCCAACCCCAAGAACGGCCGACCGGGGATCGAACACTGAACACCTCAGACGGGACAGCGGCAAGCTACACGCTTCCAACTCTGTTTACCGAGACTGACTATGGGCTTGCAGACAACGGACTTGCGTGTACAGTGTTCCATCCAAAAACGTCAGCGCTGTCTATCGTCACATAAGTAAAACAAGACCGGGTTTATAAGGATGCAAGACCTGATAGCGAAGCGCCAAACGCGGAGTGACACAGAAATCCAACACTATCCTGCACGTGGAGCACACTGTTCCACATCCACCTTACACTGAAGTTTCTAATATGAGGCCGACACAATGCAGACCACGCTTCATTATATTTCATCCTAATAAGATACTTAAATTTGACCCTCGTGTGGGTCGAGAAGGGTTTCGGCCAAGCATCCATAGGGTGCATAAATTATGCAGCGCAGACCCGCTGGCTTTAGAACTGCGTTCTCCTTTTGCTTCCGGTTTGGACGGGCCCACACACTGCTTTGCGTAAAATGACGTTATTAACTACCCTGCTTGTGAGTCCACTGACCCGATGCGGTAGATAAATCTTGCAACGTGTATCAGCCTCCTAATAGTTTGAACCTCAAGTGGTAGCGTGCAAATCCTGGCGCCCAACAAAATTCTTAGCATACCTTTCATAACACTTGGTTTAATTATAAATTTGTGATGCCGTGATTCATAATGCCTCTTAGAAAAGCCCTAATCAGCCATCCTGTCGTACTACTGGCACAAGAGCCTTCAGTTAAGCACTGAATATCATAAGGTATTATGGCACTGCTCGAATCTCAGAGAAGCGTTCCCACTGATCCTGAACATAATTCGACCGGGTGAATTATCAGGCATCAAGTGAAAATGAGTGTGCACGCAAATGGAGAAGCATGGTGAACATGACAATGAAAAAGACGAGCAGTTCAGAGAATGCCCGGTGGATCCGCGCGGTCGGTCATTGAAAACTGCCTGTAAACGAAGCAGTGGGGAAGCCGAACTGGCGCGATCAACTTAATTGGTAGAGTTGTACTGAATACATCTCTACACCCAGTTAGGTGTTAGAACAACGCCATACGCACAAGAGTTCCAAAACTTTGATACTTCTGGAGTTGAAAGTTGAATTTTTCTTCGTCGACCAGTCTGATTTCCTAAACACGTCTGTTCGGCATAGAATGACCAGGAAGCTTGTCGTGGCAGTAGGTTCTTTATGTTCTATGACTCGTATCAGAGTATATGGGGGGGATTTTCACAAGGTTAGACACAAAAGCTGTTGTATAATGGTGTTAACAGTGATTCCTATCCTCCCGATCCAAGTGCAGCTTTGTGACAGGAGAGGTGATGAGACTAAGGCTAGGTCTTCAAACCTCTGGTGTTCAAACAGCCCTTGACGAAAACCCTGCCGATCTGGAACGTACAGACATCATTCTCCTCTTCGAAGAAGAGAAAGCGCAGGTGTTTATTAGTGGACTGACCAAAGTCATCCCGTCCTTTGTACCCACACAAACACTACAATCCAGGGAAGAGTACTCCAATTTGTGGAGCATTCCACGTACTTTGGAAGTTGTATTAGTTCAGACTGTCGTATGGCAAATGGGACCAATGGACGAGCCTCTAAAACTTGGGTCGTGTTCGCCAATTTGAGTCAGGTATGACATCAAAACGACATACCCCTGAATTTTAAGCGAAGTGTGTATCAGTAATGGGAAGTGGTCTCCCTCGAGCGATCGGAATAAGACGCCATGAGGCATTCGGTGGGCGTGGTCTTAGAACAATAGCACGCGTAAGCTGCCACAAACAAAATTGCAACGATGCGTCAAGAAAACGAGTGTTGCGCCGTAAAACACGGACGCCAATCGAAGAATGTGCCTAGCGCCAAGAGCTGCAGTGGTTTGATCTTATTGTGCACGCCGGATCATTGTTTACCGAAAACAGTTCTGCTTTCCGTGCCCAATTCAAGGTGACCCTTGATCCCTCTGACCTAGCCGAGGGATTGAGGACGAATACAAAACATCCGGGCAGTGCATGTGCGACTGATCCTCCAAGATGGAGTCAGCGTGACCTAATCCAGTGAATGGCTGAAGGAGACGTTGAGGTCGATGTCAGCTACGGTTTTGTCCATTCCTATCCGCATTACCAGAATGAGTGTCCGGAAGTGTAAACACTTCTGAAAGATAGTAGTAGACTAGCACTAGGTCCCTTTCCCATCTACTATTATCCCTTGCTTCGCATCAAGACTTTCAAAAAGTTGTGGTTGTAGCGCGTGGAACATTTACGATATGAAACAGGGTACTCGTTTCTTGGGTTTACTGGCATAATGCAATTAAGGACCGCACCGCTCAGTGGTGCGAACTTCATCAACTTGTGTAATCTAAGATTATCAGCAATCAAGGGTGAACCGCGTCATGCGTAACGGAAGCCGATGTGGCCGATTTTATTCTAAGGCTGTCCCAAATCATGGGACAACAGCTAGAGCAACGGCACCCCTGAGTCTGAACTGGCTACCGATGAGAAACAACTGGCAATGAGTGCGAGAACCGCCAAACGTTATTTGCGTTTGTACCCAGACTGAATATATCGAGGTCCTGTTATTCCTGTTATCATGATTATACCGCAACCACCGTGGTGGACGAGAGTACCTAGTTTTCTGATGGGGTGGCCTCCGGTGTAACAGAGCTATAACTAATCGGTGCTTGAAAGGACACGAAAAGGGACGTCCAGTACTTCGATCAGCGCAAGATATCATCCTAGTGGAAAGTCGAACAACACAGATGTTTATGTGAAACCCGTCTTGGCTAGCGACATGAGAGCTATGTTAACTCAGACGCTATCCAAAGCAGCTGCAGGATCACCCTAGGAGGGTAGCCGACAGAGCATAGACAGAGGTATCGTACAATCAGCAACTGTACTTGCGCCTGATATTTTGGCTTCAACGATTTCGCGGATAATGCATCCACTGTACGTGAAACAGTAGTACATTGGCTAATCTGCCAAATAAAATCGAGAAGCGAAACCGAAAAGCGAGGCCTGAATATCGAAGGCTCATTAATAGTCAGCAATGGCGTCCGATGCATCAGTAGCCTAATCACGGACCGATACAAACGATCAAAACTTTCTAACAAAACTCCCAAGTTGGGCATTTTCTTGTCGTTCAGCGGCTGTCGTTCACCTGAAAGACCCAAGCGAAAAAGGGGTGTGGCACTGCTCACTAAGTTATAAGCGCGGGGCAGTAATCTTGCAAACGCAACTCAACTAAAAAGACGTCTAAAGTGCTTTGAACTGGATGCAGGATGAAGCGTAAACAACCGTCAGGTTTTCCAAAAACCAACTACTCTAAATAAGAAAAAGCGTTGCCCAATTAAGATGTGCGCTCTGAGCTTGGAAATCCCCTTACCATGTCCCCGCCGTGTGTTAGTGCGGTCAGCGGTGAAAAACCTGCTGGACTAAACTTGTCCAAACAGAGTAAGTACGGGGTCTCCTTGGGGGAGAAGATACTCCATATGAAGTAGGCCAAGCATTACGAGACACGCTTCATAGTCCACGCAATTAAGACCAGCAAACATTTTCGTGGCAGCTCGTTGGACACGCTCAACTAGGATTACGCCTATCGTGCGCGCTGAGTAGACGTGGTTAATTGATCCAAAAAGCTGTCTAATGTGGGCCCCATAAAGTGTCTGAAAGCCCATGAGAGTAATACAGGGAAAGGTTAGCCGAATCATCCGTAGAAACGCGAGTGCCTTCTGAGTCGACTCTTCATGGTGCAGTGATAAGAACATGTTTGAATGAAGCCAGATGTCTAAATCTCTTTTTAAATTTATCCTCGTAGTGTTTCCTTTTCCGTTCCCACTATGAGTCCGGAGTCCAGCCGACCTTAATAACCAAACATCACTTCAACTGGGTAGGTGTGTCACGTGCGCGCTACGGACCAAACGAGGGCATGCCTTGATTGGTCAGAACGCCAGCCAATCTAGCTGGACGCTTCTTGCCCATTCGCGGAGATTCTAACAAACCTTGTGGACTGTTACATAACTACGGACCAAGGGCATGCCTTGATTGGTCAGAACGCCAGCCAATCTAGCTGGACGCTTCTTGCCCATTCGCGGAGATTCTAACAAACCTTGTGGACTGTTACATAAATACGGCTAAAATAATGGTTTTTGTATGCATAGAGGGTGTCTGAACCTACCGTGCCCTTCGATGTAGCATAGTGGGTGGAGCTCGAAGCCAGTGAGTCACAAGAGCTAGCGACAACCCGAACGAAAGATGTCAGTTCACGGATTCACGGATTGATATACAGGATCGAGGCTTTTGCCCAAGTTTCCCGGGTCGGTTTTGTTCTTGTCGGTCAGTGGCTGTCGTTCACCTGAAAGTCACAAGTGAAAAAAGGGTGTAGCACTGTTCTTTATGTTCTCAGCGCGGGGCAGTATGCTCGCCAGCGCGATACAACCGTCAAGGTCATTCCACGCAGCTACTACCCGAAATGAAAGAAAGTTTTGTCTAATGAATGTGTATGCCCTGAGCTTGAAAATTTAATTTTTATGTCCTCGCCGGGTGTTTGCT
>NW_008751804.1:26913-27234 GCF_000715545.1 Opisthorchis viverrini
GAATTAGGTCCCCTCGGAGGCGACGGTACTCCAGGGGAAAGAGATCAAGCATCGCGAGGCGCGTTTCGTAGTCCACGGATTTGAGGCCGGCACCATTCTCGTAAGTGGCCCGCGGACACGCTCAATGAGGGTGAGGTCTCTCGTACGTCCTGAGTGGACGACTTGGTTGACGTACTCCAGGAGCGGTCTGGCGGAAGCCCCATAGAGTATTTGGAAGTCCATGCGAGTAATACGGGAGAAGGTGCGTCGGATCATCCGTAAAATGGCGAATGCCTTTTGGGCCGATTTCTCATGGTGTAGTGAGAAGGACAAGTTTGAGGA
>NW_008751804.1:28898-33895 GCF_000715545.1 Opisthorchis viverrini
GGGTTCGTGTGAGGAATTGGTCATCTTCAGGGGGACTCGAAGTGCTACGGTAGACTACGCCGAGAAGGAGAGAATCGAACCTGCGCAGCGGGATTTGGACCCACAGTGCATCGCAGAAGGGTGCAGGGGTGGTGTCAGCAAGTACAATCGGGATTGGTAGGACCGCATGTAAGTACAGCAATCCCACCAGCCCTCACTCGTTTTCAGTCAGCTCGAAAAATAAAGTAACCGTTCTACAGAGCACCTCCAAGTAATTTTGCAGCAGCAACAGAATCAATTTGAAAAAGCTGAAATGAGGCTTTATGATTCACTGATATACAGTGTATTGGCGAATGCGATAAAAACAGTTGGGCCTCCATCCTCTTCCAGGAGAGCTTCCACCATCTCGGTTACGAAATTCAATGTCGACGCTGACACAGAACGGACTTTCGAGGGTTGGTTCAAGAAATATGAAGACGTGCTTCGAACTGACTTTTCTCAGTTGGATGATGCATGGAAATTTCGACTGTTGATGCGCAAACTTGGGACTGCTGGACGTGATCGGATCTCGGATTTTATACTCCCCAAACTCCCTGTTGACCTCGGCTTCGTAGGTTCTGACGAAATCCTGGCCCACATATTCGGGGAGCAAAGTTCCTTATTCGGTAATCGTTATCGTTTTCTCAAGACTACCAAAGAGGACACTGGGGATTTCATCACTTATGCCGGTGTGGTCAGTAGAGAATGCGAACTTTTACAGCCCAGCAAATTGGCCGAGGACCAGTTACTGTCCCATTTTGTGTCTGATCTTCATTCGTTGGACGATAGAGACGTTCGGACCCGGCTAATGGATCAAATTGAATAAGATCCGGGGTTGACGCTTCAGAAACTTGGCACTAAATGCCAGAAGCTTATCCATCTTGAGGTTGATGCTGCGATGATCGGACATTCCGAATTCTCTGTTTGATATGGCATCCAAAGCTACCCTCAAAAGGTGATGAAATTCTGAACGAACTGCAAGAAATCCAACCACAACATGTTGGTCTTGTGAAGAATGTCATTATTCACGCCACTACCACAGCTACGGCACGTGTATTCGACAGAAGAATCCTGAAGATACAACTTTAGCTCACACAAACAGCTCCGACAAAACGACACAGTCCGCTACATTCAGGATGAAATAACCCGGTCGACGTCAGTTCGTCACAGTTCGAATAGCCGGCAACCCGGGTATCTTTCAACTCGATACAGGTCTTCGCCTCACTATGATTTCAGGACAAACCTGGGGTGCAACTGCAGTGCCACCAGTGTAGCTCACAAAGTACACGGTTCGTAAGATGACTGGTGAACGCCTCAAAATGACCGTGAAGCTGAACTTTTCCGTAAAGTTAAGTGGATTCAACTCAATTGTACCTACTCCATCACGAACTACACAGATCATATAAGCATAATAAGCGTAACAATAACGTAATAATAGGCATAATAATAACGTAATAACATAACAGCATAATCATATAGGATCATAAGCACGACCACGAGAAGGAAACCAATTTCAGACAACAAGCTGCAGCTATGTAAATGAGCCACGTCGAATGGGACCCCGGAGAGCCGCGAAATACCTCTACAGTTGAGGGCACCAGATCACAGATTAGCACGACCGTTCAACAAGTCACAACACCATGGTAAGTCACCTCCAACTGACACATAGACGCACTTTTCTTCATTCATAGGAAGGTGTCAATCCAACGAACACTGCCTTGTAGCCTTTGAAGTAGATCAGAAGCAGAACAGGCCCACCAAGAACCACGAGTAACTCTGATAAAGAGAGGTGGCGAAGCGTCAGTGGAGCTTACATTATCTCTGAATGTTTCATCTGGTATGAACGTTTTAAATTTGCTTAGTATTTCCTTGAATCACAAGAGACTCAAGCCTACGGAGCAGTGAAAGGCGCTAAAGTTGGTCAAACGCTTTTGAGAAGTCCAGAAATATGGCACCCGACATGTGTTCTTCGTTATTTCACTCGAAATTAATTTCTCCACAAATACGGGCATGTTCGTCACGTAAGAACGGTCAACATGAAACTTGTGCATTGTACTTGGCATATTCATACATTGTGCGTTTCAGTACGTCAGCCTTGGAACCCTAGATAGAGCCTGAGCCATTTGGTGGTTGAAAGTTTTGCAATTCACAACCATGAAAAGCACAGTGAATTTCACAGTTCACCACCACCAGTAATCTAGGCACTTTGCTTCGATTATTCTCAGAGTCTCAAGTTCAAATCGTCGAACCCGTGGTCTGCTAAGAAACGCAGTGCGGTGTCGTTTATGGCTATACAGTTAACCGAAACTTGTTGATTTGCAAACCTCAAAGGTAGACAGCAGTTTTGGAGTATGGAAAATGAAATACAACTTAAAGGACAGATGGCACCGCCTTCCGCCTGAAGGCAATAAGATCGGGATTCCTCGGTTTAACGTACCACGTCAACCAAATTACCAAAACGGAAAGACCATAATGCAAACAATGGTAGTCGAATTTGACACACTTCGCAGACGTGTGTTATTATTCTCCATTTAGTTCATTTTAGATTGTGGCTTTTTGCTTCTGAGTAATAATAATGGCAACAAGAATAATAAATATTGTGGAGTTGGGGGTAATTCCCCCGCTTAACACTGCACATAATTCATTGCCGTTAATTATGAAGAGTAGAAAGACTCACAGCACCCCAGTTATCCTTGCTTGAGTGCTCTACAAGTTTCCAGCGCTTCAGAGTTCTGGAACGAAACCAGGTAATTCTGCTCTCGGATACCTCGCACGCATTTTCGGCGCAAGTGTACTTTGGGAAGTATTGCAGTTTGTACTAAAGAACAGTAGCAGAAGAGTCAAAACTTCAGAAAAAAGGTTAGGAATCCTCAGAAGAGCTTTAGTTACATTTAACTCTGTTAAGCATTTCACTGCAACTCATTATCGCCAGAATCGGAAAGAGTTTAACCTGGTTAAGAAGCAATTGTTGTACGGTAAATTTGTTCGGTTTAGCACCTGCATGATGCTTGTGTTTATATGTTTTTGTGTGTACGCGTATATTCGTACAGTTACACATATACATGGCTGATACAACTGAAATCAAAAGCATAGTTTATAAGTCGAGTACTGTCCGCATTGTAGAATTCCCCCAAAAAACACTGGATTCCCCGCGAACACACACCACTATCTTGTTAGTTGTCATGATCACTAAGACCGCGCATGGAAACTTGGCCACGTGGTCTCGCTGCACTGGTGATAGTCGACCAATAAAGGCCGTGCAAAGCGGGTCGCTTGTCAGCTCGACATCAAGGATTGGAAATATGTCTAAGAGGGTAGCAAACTTCAAAGTAGATTAAGACTTGGTTGCCTCCAATTATGCAGCTTGCCTTCACAGTAGCCAGTAAAGTTCACCGGCCAAGTCAACAAGCTGCACTGTTCACCTACGTATCTATTGCGGAGAGCGTTTGAAGAACTTCCGCCGCTTTGGATTCCTGTGACTACCTGCGTGTACCAGCTAGCAGATGGTCTTGAATCCGAGAAAGTCAGGTGGGTCTGATTGACAAAGTCACATCAGCGATGATCCTTTCCGTTTTCAGGTAAGTTTCACTCCGACGGTCACCGTTGATGCGTGAAAAACTGAACTGTTACCCATATAGGTTATTAAAATACTTTTGGATGGAGGAAACATAGAAAATGTGGAAATCCATAGCTATTTCAAGGAGCATACTCTAACCACACACATCTCATCCACATTTGAGTTTATTGAGCAGTATGCGATGGAGCAATTTAAATGATTTCTTAGCTAAAAATATGCATGTAGGGAGACCTTGAATCTCTGTTTCTTGTATTCCACAAATAGGGTTGAATCCCATATCGTAGTAGTAGTGAAAGGAAGAAGGCCTTCGCTGCGGAGTTATTTATTCGGAAATGCCAACTGACCTGTTACAGACCATTAAACAGGGAAGCAAAACTCTAATCTGCATCTTAGTTACAAAAGCTGGACACAGATCTTCTCCCGAACGAGTCTTCCTAGAGATTCCTTGCCACCACTCATTCGTCGGTCACATCCAAGCAAATGTTACAAAGTGGCCCCAAGAATTCCGCAACAGAATTCCCCTTTTCAATCGACGCGAAGCGGAATTCTACGAACAACACATACTACTCGCGTGCCTCCCAATCACTGGTATCACCGTTACAGTAGTTGTAGTCGATTTGCAAAACGGTCACCTTTCATCCCATTCCAATGGGGCTCGAGGGTGGTAAGTCTTTCAAACTCATTTGTCAGCCACCCGTTGTGTCGGAGCATATTTCAAATGGTGTTTCATGTTCACGGATAAACAGGTGTGCACAACATGCCAATTACTCGCTCTTTCCAGCTAACTCTTCGTTTTGAGTAAATTTGGCAGCTTCCGATCGTGCACAACCTACCCATTTTCGGAGAACACAGAATCTGAGAGCCCAAGAGGTGCGATGGTCGTCTGAAGACTTCGCGTCAAAATACCGACAGCTTCTCAATTACTGGATTATTTTAGCTTTGTTATTTTTCTTCGCGTTGTAGGGCACTGGGTTTTGGCAGACCTACCCTAATGTAGGGTCAGCATAGTAAGTATGAGCTTGCAGGTTGTAGCATTCCTTATATTTAGGGAACAAACAGGACGTTGTACCCGAAGATAGCGTTATTAAGCTTTTTCTCATCTGTTGGATAGCATACCTTCAAGCACGACGAGTTAGAATGAGGGAATGACTGATGGGATTTGTGCGTGCCCAGGATTGTGTGGAAGCGGAACAGTCTAAAAGTAAAGGGCGATAGGTAAGTAAAGGAAGATGTGCTCATACCCAAACTGGCACCGTACAAAGGTGGTGGACGTTATTGGCAGAAAAAATTTCCTGGCGTTTCCATGCAACATAAAACACGTCAAGCTGAAGCAAAATCACACCATTACCTTTCGGGGACGTCAGGCAAAAGAGCAACTGTGATGAACATGACTGATGCTCTA
>NW_008751804.1:39728-40561 GCF_000715545.1 Opisthorchis viverrini
ACTGCACGTCCATAAGCATGATCTTACACCTTGTGGGTGCACAGTGTACACTGAAGGGCGGGGTGACTGGTCAGTGCATCCAAGAGCACCTTCACCTTTCCCTCCTCTTCGAAGACAAGAACGATGTCGTCTGCATATTTCAGATCGACCAGGTTTTTGTTAGAGGCCATCTTAAAGACCCTTCAGCATTCGTCTCATTATCTTATCGATCATGAAATTTTATAGGAATGGAGGGAGTGAGAATCCATGACGTACACCGCTTTGTGTACGGAATTTTTTGGGGGGAGTTCTCCATATACTCTTACACGTCCGGAAGTCTGAGGATACAAAGAACTTCATCATCAGCATCATCAAAGACAGCAAGATCAGTGTTGGCACTGATGCTTCAGTGCCGTACGACCATAGTTTATATATATATATATATATATATATATATATATAATTGTATTTAAAGCCCTACAGTGAAGAGAAGAGAAAAAGAGTTGGTGCGTGTAGCAAAGTAACCAATGCAAAATCACAAAATCACAATAGGAAAGGAATGAGTAGTCAAATGGGGACTCACGAATGTGTAGATCCAATAGTCCACTACACCGATCCAAATGCAGTAACTGGCTGTGAAAGGAAATATTCACTTGTCGGAATTTCCCACAGATGGTTCCGCGTGCGTCATATATTCCACGGTAAGAAAATAATTCACGGCTAAAAAATGTCACAGGGATTTATTGTGACTTTCAACAGTTGACACAAACACGGAGATCTGGTCACACTGGTTCAGCAGTCAACAAACAGTTCAACGGAGCGTAAATACACTCGTTGAGCAAGAAGTCAGCAGG
>NW_008751804.1:41309-63052 GCF_000715545.1 Opisthorchis viverrini
ACGCTGACGCCATCCGAAACCAGCCACGCTTCTGAGGCATCGGTGGTCGAAAACCTGTAGACGCCTCACATCATCTACCCGAAGAGGCCATGTCTCGCACCCATACAACAACACAGCCCTTACTGTAGCCTGGTACACACGACCCTTAAGATCCAATGAGATGCCCTTTTGACGCCACAAGTGACGCAAATTAGCAAACGTGGTTCGAGCCTTTGAGATTCTTGTACTGACTTCATCAGACACACTTCCGTCAGAGCTAATACATCTACCGAGGTATGTAAAGTTTTCCACAATCTCCAGTGATTCTCCTTGAATTGTAAGAGATATGTTTGCAGATGGCACGTTCTGAAGCAGGACTTTGCACTCTGAAGGTGCAAGGCGCATGCCAAATGGTGGCATGATGGCGGTCAGTTTATTCACCAGGGCTTGTGCTTCGCTATGGTCTTCAAAGATGAGGGTGATGTCATCTGCGTACTCCAGATCGACAAGGCTCTCGCCAGAACAATTTGATTGGTAGTTTCATACGGAAAACTAGGCTGATGCATTGCGTTACTTCAGTTGGCAAACTAGGACCCAAGATGTCCACCAAATAAAATCAGCTGCAAGGATAATTGCAACATCTAAAATGCAGCTTAACAGTGCACAAGTGCAGCTGGCCTATTCCAGACAGCAGCAGTCAGTATCAGTGAATCTTCTGTATCCTCAAATTGTTTGCTGCTTATAAGTTTACTTCTGGATTCCGGAAGAACGGCAACTTTTGCTAACTTTTGACACCCGTGTCGTCGGTATGGTGCAATTTTCTGTGGACGGTAGCACTCGGACTATGGCGCCCCTATTCGGGTGTTCAGAATCGTGGAATGAATTTTCGACAAAATTCTTCGTTTGATCATCTGTTTCTCCAAATCGAGGTTCGGGCTTAATGTGACCACCAATTTAGCGATGATGGGGTACGCCCTATGCCTTTAGAAAGAAGGGTATATTGCGGCGCGAGTATGAATGGTAGTAATCGGTCAGCTGCACTACTCTTTTGGGTGCCGGCTGAAGGTTTTACGAGGGCTGAGGATCTACCGGGCTACCGTCACCAAGATGGGTGCCGTCAAGACAACGATGTTCAGGTCGATCGATGAGCTTTCCAGTCAGTAAGTGAAACATACACCCGTGAGTTCTCTTCAGGGGTGAGAAATCACCTTGAGCTTCATTGTTTGCGTTTTCGTCGTCGCGATCCCCTCAGAAAGACTCACCTTCCAATTTTCAGAGGGTTTATTGTAACCAGAAACTGCTCTTTTCTGGATACTTCTTCCGGATAAGGGTCACATAAACCTTTTGAGGTAACTGAAATCTGGTATTGGAAGTTTTCTTGGATCAACTTCACATGGGAGACTGACCAAAACCTTCGTTGGGTGTTGTTCTCTCAAGTCTTCTGTCCAGGATTTTCTGTTTGCGGTATTTTCGACCCTTAACTGGTTATTGATTAATGAAGTCTCATTTCCTGGGAGCATATTTGAAGGCTTTGCCACGTCCGTAAAACTACCAGGTGTGCATTTCGACAAAGTCAGAAATAAGTCTGAATAAAAGGAGTATCTGTACGCTAAGTAGACGGATTGGATGCAGCCGTAATTGGGATTGATCCGGTGGACCGGCCTTCTTTGGTGTATGAACACCCAGGGAATTCAAACTAAAAATAGGCAATAAGGGGCACCATGGAAGATAATAATTACAGAGGTGCAACGCTGCAACCATTCATAAAAATCTATCTGTTTCACACCAAGTAATGTGCGTACAACAATAACAGATTGCACTTAACAAATCTCCACGGTCTTATACACAGGGTCCACGAGTTTGATCAGGTGATCCCGGTCGAGTTTGTTCTTGGTATTCAGCGGCTCCAGTTCATATAATAAGCACGGGTGGGAAGGGTTTTAGCGCTATGTGGAACTTTTCCTTGAATCCTTAAAGCTGCTTTTGCGCGGAGCATTGAGGCATGTAGAACCTGTCCGAATGCATTTGAATGGCACACAATATGAGCCCGTCATTGACATGTGTTAGATCATCCATGAATATGAGCGCATTCTTCAGTCGGGAACGGTTTGCTGTGAATTCGTGTTGCACCTGGGATATCAATTTGTCGAATTTCTGAAAATAATCCCGGAATACTTGGAACCTACTGAGGCCCTTAAACCTCGCCATTCACAGTGGGGAAGCCGTCAGGCGCCCGGGCCAGAAGAACCAAATTGCGATCCGACGCTTAAGCAATCAATCAACTTGGCAACTGCCGGCGGTGATGAAGATTTTTAAAAGCCAAGAGAGCATGACAAACGATAATAAGGGTTCACCTAACGCTCCTCGTTTCTCCCCCCGCCTGTTCACAATAAAGCTCTTGTGTCCCCTGTTGGCGGGACTAAGGCATTAGAGCTGACATGGCAGTTATTTACGACACCAGTTTTGTAAACTGGTGTATGAAACTATCCTTTTCAAGCCTAACTATGACCGCTTGCAAAAAGCGAGTGATGAAACACCGAGTAATGCTTGATGGAGCTGAAAAACGTTCCCTTCATGATTCCCGGATGATCTTCATCTGCCCTCATGTGGCTGAGGACTACCGTCTCGTGTAGAATTGAATGACGAATAATCGTTCCGCTTCTACACCTTTTAGTTGCCTGGCTACCAAGCCAGTCAGACAATGCTTAAGAGATAAGATACCCAGGTCTAGATAGGACCAGTTGAAACGCGAAATGTTCGGTTCAAAATACGGACTTTTCAACTATTTTGCTCCAGTCATTGATCTGTCTTGAGTTTGTGATGCGCAGAAGTTTACAAGCATCCTCCCCATTTCTGTCCATCATTGTACAGTTGGTTTCTATTCATGGGATAAATTTTCGTTTTTCTGAAGTTTAGATTGGCGTGTCCGATTTAACGCAGTCCCACATCTTACGGGATTTCAGGTCGCCCTCCGAGCCTCCCGCGTTTCCGTTTCAATAGTTTTGACGTTCTTTCTGACAGGAACTTTCCTCTGGACAGCATTTTGGTTGTTCGAATGTATACTAGTTTCTTAAGGCGAAAACTGCATCGTCGCAGCGAATTTTTTTCGGTGCTCTCATAAGTATCTTTCATGAAAGCCTGTCCCAATTCAGGATGACGATGGAAAATACATTCTATTGGGGAATATGCATGTAAGGTTCAGGACCCTATAGTTGCGATCACGGATGGTCACCATGAACAGGCCAACTGTTGAACTTCAGAAAGCCTATTGAGGAGTCCACTGCAGTCCATGGGCATGCACCCCAACATTGTGTCCGTCGAATCCGATGGCGACAGGAAGGTAGGTAGTGAGCCACCGGAGAGGTCGGTAAAATCAGCCGTTCTAGCTGGATTTCACGCACGGTTTTGGAAGTGAAGTTCGCAGCTTACTTCTACGCTTACGGCTTCTGTGAATCCAAAGTTTACGAAACCCCTGTGAGATTTCGTTCAACGGCTTCGGGCCAAAAATTTTTTTCTGCGGAACACAGACGGGCTCGTTGTCGTAGACAGCTGAACATTGGGTTTGGTGAGCAGCCCCCTCACTGGCTTATAAAACTGCGGTGGCTTCGAGGAATGCACTCATCTCCCAGTCAGGTTGGTACCTAATTATTTCGAGCGCGTGGTGTGACCTTCCACAGTAAACATAACTAACATGAAGTGTCAAGGTTATCGGATTCATAGAATTGGTCTTAAAAACTATGAATGGTGGCTGCATCCACGATGAAAATGGCCGGCTTTTACAGGTATGAGGTCATTAGATACGTATTTTCGGATAGATTGCGTGTATTGGGTTTCTTCTGGCCCAATTCCTGAAGCGTAATGACAACAGCTAGCTCTGTGTACCAGGCGAACAACGCATACGGGATCTACGTGGTGGCTAAGCGTCACAATGGTTTATAACCGATCAAATAGTGGATCGTCAGCGCTTTCCGGCTTGGCTGACAGAAGTTATCTTGAAATTCATCTTATGGATGGGGGCTCTGCACTTTTCTTCCTTTAGAAGAATGCGGCGATGATTCCATATGTTAACTAGCCTGTGGAAAATGTTCACCTGCCCAGGTATGGACGCCTTGGCAATATCCCAGCCCATGCGCAACCATGAACTGAACATATGCAAATAAACTCACGCCACATAAGCCGTCGCGTGGTGCCATTAGTCGGAATGGCCTTACTCGCTGCATGCAGCAGGGCAGGTAAACGAAAGCATGCTACTTCTGACGCCTCCCTTTTTCTATTTTACATAGTTTCTCCCCTCCCCCGCCCCATTAATATTTCTACCCGTGTAGGCGCAGCACTTGAGATTGATGGATCCGTTCGTCCTGTAACGGTTTTGCAAGCACAATCTGCGCGTCATCCAGCGCCAACATCCTCAGGCATCTCGAAATCAATCTTCAAGTCTCAACGCCCAGCATACCTGGCCTTCTTCAATGTCCGCATGCTGAAGCAAGCAGGACAAAAAGCTGCTCTCGCTCTCACACTGGACCCGCTTGGCACTCATGTGTGCTGTGTATCGGAAACTAAAACTCAAGACGCACGCACAGTAGTTAAGCTAGCCGCTCCATCACTTACCACTTGCTTCCGGCTGTGCACCCCTGGCGATCCAGAGACTACCGTGGCAAGATGTACAGAGGTCTTAGGTCACCGGGAAAAAGGATTCTTGCTTGACTGGATACCCGTTGATAGTTGCCTCCGCGCGGTTCGTCTGGTAACGTGTGTGTGGGTCTCACGGGGAAAAAGTTTATCTGTGCCTTTTTGTCGTGTCTGCTTTTGCCTCAACTGACTGTAGCTCTAACAACATCGTGGACAATATTTTGGCACTCTGAGTGACCTCTCGTGGCAAGCTAGGAGCTTAGATATCGTTGTGGTTTCCCGAGATCTTAACGCACAATTGGGCAGGCTAAGAGCATCTGAGACTCGGCTGGATGGCCGACACGGACTAAGAAAAATTGTGGACGAATTTGAAGCTGTGTGATGACCTCAGTGTGTTCAATGCAGTACTCAATTCCGAAATGGCCGAAGTCGTCTGATCACACTGTACTCTCCAACAGCGTACCAATGGTAGCTGCCAATTCACTAGCCTCCTTCGAGACCCGCCTTTAACGGCGGCCATTCTCTTCCTGCTTGTCCGGCTTGACTAAGCTTTTTTGCTGACCCGGCTTTGAATTATGAATTCTTCGTGGGTTTCCACTCGTTTTAAACTTTTACCGTTTGTATTTCTTATATAGCAACGCTTTAAAATACGGATAATAAAAAACCTATCTTCTGTAAAATAATTACAAAATAAATATATATATACGTGGGACACTGATATTGTTTTGCAGCGCCGATGGCATACTTCGACCTGCAAAGCTGTAACCACATTTTCAGCACATACCCCATTGTTCTCTTTTGGTTTTTTTGTTCTCCACAAGTAACGATTACTTATCTCATGGTAAGGTTAAGTCTTTTAGCTTGCCCCTCCAGTTGTGACGTTGTCCGCTACGTTCACGATATAACGGCCGATCAGGCCTTAAATGGTATGCTGACTGCAAGTTGGGAAATGGACCTTTGTTTGACATCATACATACACTTTATTCTTCCCCATGAGACAAAACCGCTTGAGGGTTACGCACTAGTCCAGGGTCACTTTAACCATGACGTCCTTTTCGGAGTTGTTTAGAAGCTGAAGTATATCAGTTCAATAAGGTATGAAACTGCCGTGCCTATTTCGATGACACCCGCAATACTTCCATTCCTGCTTTCAACTGTGCCCTCTCAACGAAAAGTTTCTTCACCTACTGATATAGAAAATTATACCTGGTCCCAGCCAGATCTGAGTTTGTTCTAACCTGCTGAGGCTTCTTTCAACTTGTGTTCCGCATAAAGCAACAACTTTTTGCAGTCCGATCCAATGCGTCATCACCATATCGTGCACCCAAGGAGATCTTACATCCGCTTCCGCTCCCACGGCGACAGTTTTGAGTCTATACTGTTTCACAGGTACCTAATACAATTAATTCGTATTGCTAATTCTTAGACTATCCATAGACCCAACCGTCAAAGGCCATTTCGCCTCAGTGATGGCTTTAGTTTTCAATCCAAACTGTCCGCTAGGATCACTGCATTACCGCAGCCTCACCAGACCCACTGTTTTTGTTCCTCATCTTCCGCAATTTGCAGTGTCATTATTAACCTGCCAAGCAAAGCCTTTAAGTTATGTATTACGTTGCTGTGAGAATTAAGTTTNCCACACCACGGTAAGGTCCAGTCTCTTCGTGACGGACAAAGAACTTAGTATGTTCACAGACTCCCGGGAGCATTCCCTAATGGGCAAGCGTGTCAAGGAGATCAGGCCAATCAACCGAGTCGAATTCGCCTTGGAAATCCGGAAATACTAATATTGTGGGTCGTTAAACGTATGCCGTTCTGGCACCTGATGGAATGTGAAATTTTGGTCAACGCAACTCTTAACAGGCCGGAATCCCGCTTACCGCACTCCTGTCAGTGTTTTGCAAGCCATCATAAGGCGATGAAGAACAAGTGGTGCTAATAATCTCGTTACAACCGGGGGTAATCTAATCCATCTGTGGTTACTGAACTCATCACGAGCCCCTTTTTTGAAAATGGGCACTATCACCGGTTCCCCCCAGTTGTCTGCAATAGTTTTCTGTTACCAAATGCATGCAAACAAATCTGACAAACGCTGGCTGAGAATTTCATCCCCGTCTTTGAACAATGCGGGTAGGATGTCAAATGGACGAGAAGCTCGGTGGCGTAAATCTCCGAGGCCGTCGGAGGCTGTACGCTCACCTTTCACGGTTCTACGTCAACTGTAGGCTCCAGATGGATGGTAGCCAGTGGCCACGGCAGCTGTTGCTCGAAGTATTGAGCCCAATGGTGGTGGTTTTCTTTATTCAGGATAGTTACTCCATTCTGATCCTTGATGGTTTCACTAACAGGAGTTTACCGGGAACCGGTCTCACGAACCAACTGAAATAATCTTCTGGCATTACCGGCTTCCTGGGCCTTTTCTATTTCCTTGGCTTTCTGTGTCCACCAAACTTCGCATTCGGTTCGCACGCTCACTTTCACTTGACGTCTGGTAATTCGTCGCGTCAAGTCATGTTCGGGACCGGCTGGGATGTTTCCCCAAAATTTAAGCAGTGCCACTGTTCAGTCTGATATCTAATGTTTGAGTGGGCCTGCAAGCGCCGTGCCACAAGCGAAGCTCCCAGCACTGCGCAAAGAGGTGGTGATCTCGTCCCAGTATGAATTCACATTTGATGGTGGAACATTTGGAAGAGACTCTAGTAGAGGATTCTCCACAGACGTTGCCAGACGAACCGCGCGGAGGCAACTATCAACGGGTATCCAGTCAAGCAAGAATCCTTTTTCCCGGTGACCTAAGACCTCTGTACATCTTGCCACGGTAGTCTCTGGATCGCCAGGGGTGCACAGCCGGAAGCAAGTGGTAAGTGATGGAGCGGCTAGCTTAACTACTGTGCGTGCGTCTTGAGTTTTAGTTTCCGATACACAGCACACATGAGTGCCAAGCGGGTCCAGTGTGAGAGCGAGAGCAGCTTTTTGTCCTGCTTGCTTCAGCATGCGGACATTGAAGAAGGCCAGGTATGCTGGGCGTTGAGACTTGAAGATTGATTTCGAGATGCCTGAGGATGTTGGCGCTGGATGACGCGCAGATTGTGCTTGCAAAACCGTTACAGGACGAACGGATCCATCAATCTCAAGTGCTGCGCCTACACGGGTAGAGATATTAATGGGGCGGGGGAGGGGAGAAACTATGTAAAATAGAAAAAGGGAGGCGTCAGCAGTAGCATGCTTTCGTTTACCTGCCCTGCTGCATGCAGCGAGTAAGGCGACCCCGACTAATGGCACCACGCGACGGCTTATGTGGCGTGAGTTTATTTGCATATGTTCAGTTCATGGTTGCGCATGGGCTGGGATATTGGTGGGTGTTTGGCTCAAAATCCTAACCAGAAAGCAGCGGATATGCAAGTACATTGCCGTTCTTACTAAACACGTCGCCACATATGCTCCAACCCTCAACCTGGAGGACATGGAGACTGTGTTCGTCAGACCTCCAACCGTTGACCAACCGGGCATGAGAGACTGCAAGTGCCGCGCAGACACCCGAGCATAGCTCAATGGGTTGCTGAGGTACACCAAATCGTTACACTTGGCGGGTCGTTTAACCGGGTGAGCAGTCACACTTTATGACTATGAAACGTGATGACAAACTCTGCAGGGTATGGCACGTAGCTGATACCCTTGCGGACGTTGCTGTCACATAGGACTGTCTGGCAAATGCTTCCGTATCATATGGTGGACTTGTGTTTTCGACACGCATTTCCCCAACCTGGTGCTCAGATGTTTTTTCCGAATGGTTTTCGAACGTGTGTGCTCTCTGCCGATGACCGTTTTTCCTAGGACCGTAAGGCTTTAATGATAAATCCCTAACCCCGCTTCTTTTCAGGCTTACTCCCTGGTTGTCTCAGTTAAACACTAGTTCGTATCATTGGTTTTATGTGCATCATGATGATGTTAATGAACCTATTTCGCAGCATCCATTGTTCTTTTCAAAACTCAACCAGGCGAGTTCGTGTAACACTTGCATTTGTCTCTTTTTACTCTCGAATTCCTTACTTTTGGAATCCTAGTTGGTTTGTTCGATGGTGTTTTATGCGTCGAATGGTTGCATAAGTAGCATATTGGTGTGGTTTAAACACCAGCTCAGCCTGATAAAACACAGCATGGCCCAACTTCTAGAATGCAACCCTGAATTGTTACAAATCGTCGGATATATAAAGGGTTTTTCCTTCTTATTGTTTGGCGCACAAAAAAGAACGCAAAATGCCTCAATGATCATGATTTCGAAAGTCGGCTTGATTTGTTGTTTGAAATGCACCGTTAAACTACTTTTCATTTGTTTCAGATTCTAACTCCGTCTCCTGTTCAGGAATCTTTTCTTTTGAACTACCATGTCACAAAGTGCAGCCCTATTTGGTAGACCCCAACAACCACAAACAAAACACCTATTGCAATTCAAAGCTGGGAAGATGACCATAAATAACGAGAATTGGGTTCATGCGGATCCTCGCAAAGGTTGGGTTTATGTTTACCAATCCGGTGATGGCAAACTCCATTTCTGCTGGATCGACCGCAAAACTTGCCTCGTAGAGGACGTTAGTTTTCCACATTAACCATAGCTTTGTCTTTCCATAGAATTTCATCATTAATGCTCAGCAAGCTGAGTTCAAACGAGTGCCTCAATGCACCACAGGCAGGGTGTATTTACTCAAGGTGAAAAATGCCAAACCATTTTTTGTGTGGATGCAGGTCCGCCTCATTATCTTTTATCTGATGTTTTTCTCCAAAGGAACCCAATGGAAAGAACGACAGCAGCATCTGTTCAAGAATTAACGACTTTATAGCTTCTCCTCCCACTCAATTCACTCCACCTGCGAGTAATTCATGTGCTTACATTTGTTTGAGTTTTAACTACAGGTGATTGGCTCAGTAATTTTGGTGGATTCAATCAATTTTCACAGAATGATCTCTTGGCACTCCTCAGTAAGTAGTAAACCAGACGAATGTAGCTTTATTCTCTTCATGTAGCAATGGGCGTTGGCCTTGGCAGTGGACTTTCTTCTGAATCGGATGTGTAAGTATTTTGTTTCTTGCATAGTTGCGTTGGGTTCACTACGTTTTTTTTATATACTCGCTATAATAGAATGTGTCCGTGACGAGTGTGTCAACATCACTGTGTTAGCGCTTCCGTGTCAGCAATCCCAGCGTGCATAGCTTTGTCCTATTATCCCCTGAAGTTACCAAACTTTCACAACTGACACTTCAGTGTTTACTTTCTAGTCGAATAGCCGAAGGTAGACCAGTCTCAGGCTTCCGATAGTCCAAATTGATGGTGGCGGTCAATGTTCTATTTGGTCTGTAACTTCGGCATACAAATGACCGCTTTTCGTTAGGTTTCAGCTTACGTTCGACCTAGGTCGGTCCGCTTTTTGACAGGAAACCTAAAAAACATGGCTCATCCGGTCAGGATAGAGTAATGAAAAATCCGTTTTAGCCCTGTCACCATATACCATATTGAAGTAGGTCGTTGCCTGTCGGGATCGATTCTAAGTTGAGGTGATTTCCCTTATTCATCTTAACGAGATCGCGTATGCTAAAATAAATGAACATGGTTAAATTCTTCTAGAAGTCAAAAGACAGTGGTGCTGCTTACCTTGTTTCTCTAGGGATTAGGACAGTTCAAAGAGAAGGTACTACACAGGTTGTACGATTCCGATTCTGGTTGGTGGGGGACACGTCCAAACCATGGTAACCGGGGCTATCTCAGTAATTTGGAAGAGCATAAATAAAGCAACATTTTGTGACACCGCCACTTGATTATCCATCATTCCAACACACCCAGTAGTAGTTACTATGAGGACCAGTGGTCAAGTACTTCGAGTATTCGGAAATCATCAGCTCGGAGGGGCCGTGTCTCACACGCGTATTTGAGCGGCTGGTTTATTAGCGCTCCTTGGAGCGGTTGGCAGCCCTGTAAACTCAACTTTGTATGTATGAACATTTGTTTCTCACAGTGCTCGGCCTTTTGGGAGGCTGATGGTGTCCATGTACCTAAAAAATCGGTTCGGTTTTGGGCTGTCCATTAACAGTAATCGGGATGGATTGAACGTTTGTGCTTGTGTTCAAGGATTTTCTCTCTCCCACATTTATTTCTGGTGTGATTGGGGTTGGCTGCATCTCAGGACAGTGACGTCATCGATGTGACCAAGGCATATGATCCACGTGGTAAGGCTTAACTCTCATCCCGAAAAATCTCTTGTGTCATGCGGAATTTACCACTTGGCTTCGGAAATGAAAAGGCTTGAGTTAAAGCGGTAGGCCTTTTTGAACACCAAATAAACCAATAACTGTTACCTCTTGCTCATTTACTCGAATGCAGGCTTTTATGCTGTAATAGTAGGCTCTAATGAAATTCAGCATCTCGTTTGTTGTGTTATCAACTGTCAAGCTGAATCGTGGATTCTGTTGGCTCAATCAAACAAAACATTAAATCAATAAAGCAAAGGCTGGCTAACTCCTGGCACTTGTAGTGTCCCTAAGCACAGTGTGGTGTTAATATTTAGTCACCACAAATTCTTCGCATCTTATATTTGACTGTCTCGCCTCTCCGAGACGATGGAATAATAGCGTGAGAAGTTTTTGCTGTAATAGTTGTCAAGTTTTTACCCTAGCAGTTGTGATATACCGTTCTGTCACTTTTAAATTATTGAAGGTGGCGCAAATGCACCCCTTCCCACTGGATACCTATGCGTTCCATATTGGTAGGAAAGGCTTGTAAATAGGTTCGAGTATTGAAGTTAGCGAATGCTTTGGATTTCCGCTGGAATACCGTCTTCCTCTGGAGAATTTTCGTCATGGCAGCAAGAGGATGCACTGGAGAGCTAAAATCGTTTGCCCGAACCGGCCGTTTCAGACGTACGACTCACGCTTATCGCTGGTCCCGCTAATATTGTAACACTTAAATTCTGGAAGTGAGACATCAGTGTTGGAGGACTAAGCCCGATTTAGACCTGACAGGTGATACTGTGATCATATCTTCACATTGACTCAATCGCTTTGGCAGTGCTGCGGATACTGCCGACAAATCGCCATGGCCTGTTTCAACAAAAGCGCTTCGACTCTGGACAGACGGACTGTTTTAGGTGCATTTGGTCAGAGGGGGATTCTGGTGATGGAAAAATTACTCACGCTCCTTGTTGCCATTTCTCTAATTGTTTTGGGATGTACGGTGAACTATCGAAAAGCTTCCTCACAGTCAATGGAGTTCATCGGGTCTGTTTCCTTTCCTATGATTAATTTTGTTTTCGATGTTATCTTGGAGCCACATTCCAAATGGCCGTGAATCTAGGTACAGAAATCACGTTTTGGGAGAAATTGTTCGACTTGGAGTATGCAGACATCATTTCGTTTGACGATTGTTTCTCTACACAAGCCACTCTGAACAAAGTCTCTGGGGCGTTTCGTATGCGTTTTTCACCTTCAAATTGTCATATCTTTCATCAGGACTTCCCGAGTTTGCTTTTCGGGCTGTTTGTATGGGCAGCTTCATAGGCCATGACTCTATCGTAACGGAGGAAGTCAATGAGTACATGCAGCGTTCGCCAGCTTGAGTCGTTTTTGGCATCAGAAACGAATTCCCCTGAAGCTAAAGGGTTGTATATACAACGCAACTGTAAAGATACCCCTATTTGTGGTTTCGATCCCAGCGTCCTAGATGTCTCGAAACTTTTGACTGGTATATCCGTAGGTTATAGAGTTAGCCAATTATAAACCGTACTCAACAAGGTACGAGTCAGAATCTGTAGAGCAGCAAAATGAATATACCAGGTTAAGGTTCCTCGAACATGTACTACGTATAACCAAAAAAGCGTTTTGTTTCCCAAGCTACTCGGTGAAGGGTTGGTGGAGAACAGTCTAAGACAGCAACGTGAATTGAAAGCGGCTACAGTCAAACTGGATTGTGTGTAGTCTTCCTATCTTCCTGGTTGGAACCTATGTGATCTTTCTTGGATATGTCTGGAAACCCACAAGATATGTTATACTGTCGGTCCCAGTGGTGCGCATGTTCTCACTTTGTATGCAGACCGCCTATCTAAAGATCACGTATTGTGCGCTGGGTTTGTTTCGAGTGAGGTACGCGAAGTGAGCCGAGCCGGTCCCTTACCGCAGCTTAATGTTCGGGTGTATTCATTTCGGTGCTGCTGTACGGTGTAGGAATCTTGTTTTTTTTCCACTTTCCTTTCCTTCTTTCCTCAGTCTGTATGGCAGTTAGCTACCAAATACGTATGTGTATGTACATGCTATCACTGATAACGGTAGCTAGAAGAGTCGTTATCGATTATTTATGGCATGATTGCCGAACCCGCTTCCTCACTTGTACACGTTTTTTTTCCCTTTCCACGGCTTTCTTTCCTCAGTCTGTATGGCAGTTAGCTACCAAATACGTATGTGTATGTACATGCTATCACTGATAACGGTAGCTAGAAGAGTCGTTATCGATTATTTATGGCATGATTGCCGAACCCGCTTCCTCACTTGTACACGAGATCACTTTCTTCATAGCTATACGAACGATATGGCCGACATTAGTCGAAGTGGAGCTGCAACAGTACACTTGATGTAGCCTCATAATTGTTGGATGGCATGTAAGCTCCAGGAAGTAGTAGAAACAAGACTCTTCCACCCTGACTAAAAGCTGCCACAGTGACTTGGTGGACGGGCTTGAGTACTGCAATGAGCCTTCGAGCTATACTGACCGGGACTCTGTCCCCCAAGCTGCCAGGAAAATTAAATGGAGGACGAGCACTGCGCGTCCGTAGTAAGAATAACCATAATAACAGGCTACTGTCCTGTGTGATAAGACTGTCAAGACATGTGTTCTACCCAGGTGTATTCATATTTACGGAAGCAGAGATGCTGCCTCCACCTGAGGAAGCACCGGTTAGCAAATGTCAGCCCTAAAAGATTCATACGCCGATTGTCCAACTGTCGGCGATGATAGCCGACAAGTTATCCAATACGATCGAAATACTTTTAAAGCCTACCAAGGGCCTGGCGCGCAGTACCACCAGGAGCTAGGCATCCATACTGCCTTTTTCGATCGTAAACGTAATTTCTACGGGCAAAGGATGCACGAAAACTCTCGGCATTTGATCATCAGTGTCTCCGAAGCATGAATCGGATCTGGTGGGAACAACGGATTAGCAATGCTGAGGTACGCTAGACGGTTTTAGAAAGAAGGATCTCTTGCGATGCAGTTATCAATAATAATCGCTCAACTGTAACACTGTCGGTGCCCATCTGATATACCCACCGAAGGAAGTAACAGGGCTGAGATTCTGTCAGACTACGTTGGCCTAGACAGGAGTCGTTGGCGCGCTAAATTTGGGATTGACCCACACGCCTTGCGGTCAGTAATCTTGCACCCTTACCCCTGGGCTGTTTCTGGCGAGCTCCTTAGGCTTTAAGGGTCGCGTTGATTAGGACCTAAACTCGTTTCAGAGGACTGTCTACTCTGCAGTGCTCTCGTCGCACACCTCTAGGCTGATTGGAAATAACCGGCAACGAAGTATGAAAGCACCAACTTTCGGATTTAAACTGATTTTTTTTAGCTTGATTAGTGAAATTTTGGGGCAATAGACAACTGGTGTCGACGTTGCATTTTGGTGAACCTGATTCTTCCGAAGTTTTACCTTATAGTAACCAGATGAACCCTTATTCAAGTTGTTTGCTCTGTCATCCAAGAAGAAATTTTCTGAATGAATGAAGGCTCTGTCCTTTATGAAGGTAGTCTCCACCGTGGGGCCAGTTGGTCGGATTAGATGAAATAGGATTCTACTTTTTCCCGTTGCAACAATTTTCCCCATTTCCTTGGACTAAGGTCCCCAACAGTGTTATCTGTCAATCAATAGGCTGTTCGATACTCGGTGCTTCGTAGATCTGTTTGCGTCATTGTGGTCGCCCAATGCAGGTATAGCTTTCCTGTGATCAGTGAGAACTACCGGTTTTGATCTTTTGTGTGTATTGGAGCTTGCCGATGATTCAAGTCAGACCGCCCAAATGTGATGAGCATGTGTTTCTCTTCTAGATCATCCCCCCAGACCATCACTATTACTATCGCAACGGTTTTCCTGGACAGCCTTTCATCCAACCCAACTCGGTATTGTTGAGATGTAGGGACAATTAAAGCTGAGAAATGAAATGGTCTTCCGTCATTCTGGGAAGCGAGCCGATATATGTGTCCGAGTGGTACCGTGGTCAGAATCAAGTTTTGTACTCCAAAAAGTATGGCAATCTTGAGTTGAAGCTCTTCTTCAACGGCAGCTGATTTCCACATGGTCCATTTGAATCCACGGCTGGTTTGCAGTTGTTGGCCTCCAACTAACACGCGTTTCTGCTAAAAGTTTGTATTGTTTACAACCGAATGTTGGGCATATAACCAAGGAAGCCGATATGCATTGTCTCTGCAGTGAGCATCGAATCGGAACCGACCACGAGAATATGTTTGTGGCGGGCTTAGTCACCCTACCTAAACACTCATACCACCTGCTAGAATGAAAATATCCGTTCTTGTCCATCGAAAAATTTGTGACGAATCTCGGTAGAAGCTTTACTTCCCAATCTCAGCTGGTGTCTGTCGGAACACATGCTGATGCAGCCCCTAAACAGCGCCCATTCATTTATCTTAAGCCAAACAACAGAACATCACAAAAACGTTCATTTGCTAGAATCCAGTCCAGCAAAGCGCATTCAAGCTTGACGTTGAGTGCATCTCTCACGCCTTTTTTACCTCGAACCATAAGATCCATTAGAATCACCAGACACCCAGTGTGCGATAAACCCTGATTCATCTTTAGAGGATTGGGGTGTATAGTCGAAGTGTGGCCTTATATGTGTTTCGGAGTTACAACGTACATAATCAATTGGAGAAACAAGTGAATGTTGACCAGTTTGACGTGAGTTTGGAGACCCTAAGTGGAACAGATACTTCGAATCAAATGGGGTTTAATATGGAAAGTTCAAAGTCAAAAAACAGTGAATTCCGGTTGCCGTGGCGAACTCTTTTCAAGGATTTTCACAATCAATCAATAGGGTTTGTTTTGCATTCATTTCTCTGGACAGAAGTTAGGTGATCGACGACTTAATGAATCAACAAGGCTGGTTTGAAGGGGTGCGAAAGAGGCCCAGTGAATGAAGATATGGAAAGGTGAATGCCACTTTTCGGTGGCTCAGACACACACAGCGCAGCTGACGTGTCTGGAGCCGCGTGGGGCTGTGTTGAGAGTTTGCCAACGGTCGTGGTCGACCGTTGAGTGATGGATGTGAGGATTTTAGGACCGATATTTTCGAACACGTGCTTCCTCGAACTAAAGCAACACTGGTGCTTCTACAGATACAGGGATTCTGGTCACCGGAAGAAAACACGTTCCTGTCGCGGCGAACAGCACGAACTTGCCCATCGTAATACGTCCTCTCATACTACAGAGACCTGACTTTGTTCATTGGATTTCTCGCTGTCACTGTAGCCCGCAGGTAACCGCTATAGATCGTACGATTGTAAAACTGCTCCACAGTAGCCGACTGTCTGTTACTGCGTTTGTAATTCGGCCTCTAATAGCGTGCGATCTCCTTTCCTGTACGCTATTTTCATGCGTAATGGACAAATTGCTCCAGTCTTGGTTTACTCATGGGGATCCGCTATGTCAATATTCTTAAGTATGTTTGTTTATCCTTGTTCTACACTTCCGTCTGCCCGGCAGCCAGTTTATCATCAACCTCCTAACTCTTTAAATTCTAGTTCCTCTGCGCAAGCCACAGCAGTAACAATCGGCCGCCATTTGAACACGGGCCATTTAGACAGCCAGACAAAACCAACGACGACACTCGGATCAGCTATAACCACTCCGCAAGTCACTGGACCAGGTTCGGTTCCTGGGGCGGTAAGTTGTTGTCCCTTCATACAAGTCGCTGATTCATTTTTATCACAAACCTTTTTCACACAACATTGTAGTAAGTTACGTCATGTGGGAATGGTCTGTCACTTGAATCGGTTAATCAGTCAAGGATGATAGCATTAGTTGTTTGATAGGTGAGTCACTGCTACAGCCACGAACCTTGTCTTGGAAATGCTAATGTAGGAAAAAGAAAGGGGTGGACAGAAGAGAGATGATAAATCATAGTAATACTCGTTAAGCCTTCCGGTGAGTAGCTGCCATGTTACCCGAAGAAAACATGAGGGCTAAGATATTACTTGGTTGTTCAAGCCTAGACAGGAGCAGTCGAGGTGCTGATGTTCGGACCTTTCGGTCAGTAAGTTCGCGCCTTAACTACTGAGCCATTTCGAACTCACAGACGAGAGATCTTGTAAATGACTTTGTTTCCCTGCTTGTGATATGTTGAGCCATTCTAGCTGTGTTCGGGTGAATGTTTGTTGGTCCCATCCAATGATCTATATCGGCTCCTGACCGATATCAGGAGCACAAGCCTGGTTATCCGTCGCCCATTTTGGCGCCTGATCTCTCGTGTGCTTATTATTAAACACTGCTACAAACGGTCCGTCCATATCGCTGTTGTTTGTATGTAGTTTGATGTTCCCGTAACCTGTCATTTGGTTAGCCTAGGTCAATGTCGTTGATGAAGCTTCGTTTGTGCGCAAGACAATAAGGTACAACTTCCAGGTTTTAGCTAGAAAGCTATAGATGTACAGAGACTAGAGGACAACAGGCCTCTTGCTGCACACCTTACGCGCAGCGCAATCACTGTTGTCTAACCGACTTTGTCGGGCTAAATGCAAATACGCATGTTTCGTTTCATTTGCTCTTTTTTTGAAATGACCGCCTAATTGACCCCATCACTGTTTCGAGAGCTCATTGACTGATTTCGTGCATACATGTCTATATATAGTTCAACACTTTTGTCAATGTCAAACGCCGTTCACTCACAGTGACTCTCCCACTATCGAATTAGTAACGATATACAAAATTCTCTGTGGAGTTTCTGATCTTTGTGGAAGTTCAAGGATGTGTATCAAACGTCATACTGACAGCCTGTAGAACTTTGATCACTATTATCCGTTTAAGCCATATAAGAGTGGTGCAGTATTTCTAACCCTTCAAGCCATTTACCTCGTATCTCGATTAACTTTGTTCTTGTGTCATTTGGCTTAATGGAAAATACGGTTTCTGAACCGTGAAACCTGAAAACTCATCCTTCAGCCTAGGTAGCAAAGGTAGGCACTCGTTCGTGCATTCATTCAACCATGTCAGTCAAGCTTTAAAGGCTGCTTTCGGGTTAAAACGGAAAAGATGGCAAACTGAAAGCTAAATGTGCTACTGCCTCCTTCCAAACGACTCTTCACGTTTCATTGGTAAGGTCCGGAAAGAATTACTACACATTTCCTATAACCGACACTGCTGTCAGAAGGGATCTCGTTGGGACTAGCGTTTACAAAACATTGGTTGCTTAATAAAAGCGCCCCATTGTCTTTATTTAATAATAATTAGTTTTTTTCATAGCTCTGCGTCGGTAAAACTGGTGACTGATCTTTCTCTCTATTGCTGAACGAGCTGTGTGGTATGGCGTGGGTCGAGAACGATTACGTCAGAGCAGTGACCTGTTATTTGTGTCTTCCTTTTCTTCCTTCTTCAGATTCCCGGGAAGAAGGGTGAAGGGGGAAAGATTCAGTTACAGGACCTGAGAAACATTTTGTCCTCGATATCCGGGCCATCCAAAAGTTGGTTTTTGATAGACTGTATTTTTTTATCAAACGATTCTAGTCAACGTGTATTTGTCTTATTACTGTGCTTCGTTTCATAGTCGATGGAATCGGAACCGTTGTTGATTTCGGGTCTCACACCCTGAGCAGACCCTGGGGTGTACTCTCGTTCCTGGTGAAATTGCTTATTTCTCGCATGATTTCTTTACGCACAGCTCGATGCTTGGCCTGACACGACTACTTCGGCCAGTTCTCACAAAGAAGAAGCACATGACTCGGGTTTCGCTCCCACCGGAGCTCACCGTTAGTTCATGTAGTCGGCTACGCACTTGTTTTACTCCGGTCATTTGGCATTGTAGGCAAAACTGTTTGCCATTACTCCCCACATTGAGTCGTCCTTTCTGAGCAGCTGATCATATTTTCTTTTGCGTGAAAGAGTTGAAGATCTTACTTTAGTTCAGGTGACTAAACAAACTCATATTAGGTGGAGTTCAAAAGTGGTGTCGTCAGTGAACTCAATATAGCTCAGTGATCAAGGTTCGAACCCAACCCTAGCATCTCGAATGCTCCTGTATAAACTTGAGAAACCCGGCAGTATCTCAGAGCTCGTGCTTCATTCGGTTGGCATAGTAGCTAGGCACCAAAGAGGTTTTATAGCCTAACGATCCATCGATCGGTTGATTGTCGTCTAAACTGCACCTTTGGGCGCATCATGTGTTCACTGAATCCCTGCATGTGTTTTTTTCATCATAGGAACGTCCAACAATTTACCCTTCCACCTCAGTTCAATGCCGTGGTTCAGTTTGACTGATGTCAGATTGTTCAGCTGGTTATCCTGTCGTCGTAGAATTTGTTTAGAAATGGAGGGGGAGATTAACAGGAGAATGGTGCCGTCCATTGACAACGTTTTTAAGTGTGATATGTAATGCTCTTTTCGTGACGGACCCTTAATTGGGACGATTAAGCCGGAACTCTGGTGTCTCAGGTCCGAGCTGACATCGTCAACATGCAACCTAATGAGTATGAACGACTATAGGTGAGGCAGGGATAATGGATGGCCATACACAGTAGTTCATCCTCGATATTAGAAACACGTATACGGTTCTGTGAATGCCTTTAGCAAGGTAAGATACGTCACTAAGACTTTTTACCTTTAGGGCTTTTGCGGAATGAGTGCCCCCTAGTGACTCGAAGGGTTCAGAGTTCAGTTTATATTAAAAGTAATTACGTCCTCATTGTCGAGCTATTGAAGCTTTTGAGGTCCTTTGGCATTCAACCCACAGGAAACAATGTACCCTTTTACACAAAAGCGATGGAGAGGTCGGATGTGACATTGAACCGCATACATACACGTCGGGAGCTCTTACATTAGCCCATACATTATCTTGTTAGAAGTATTTATGACTCTAAACAGGATGAGGTGTACAGTACTAGGATTCTAACTAACGGCCTATAGATTTTTACATACTCTGAATAATCATCATCCTCGTCCATTCAGCTTCCGAACCTCCTATTGACCTGAACGATGCTGTCAACATGGATAGCTTGCGCAGTCTTCTTGAGAAAGCAGAAGTACAGGCTAGACTGCTGCCCCATTTACCGAACCGTGATCCCGAGGCGAAACCCGTCAGTGACCTGGGGAACCTTACCGAGAATATCCGGTCATCCCAATTCAAGTCAACATTAAAGGTATCATAAGTGATGTGACCGCTATTGTGTTTGCCTGTTTCACCATGTTTCTTGGTATCTACACAACAATGAGCTCTAACGTGAAGTTCATTGGATGCATCTTTTCATTATTTTTCAGGATTTCCACACTGTCTATGTTATCTGTTTTTGGTGCAAGGTATCTCGGGAATCCACAGATTTAGTGAAACGAACTCCGACCATCGCTGACAAAACGCAAATAGCAGGTTCTACGTTTTACACCTTGTTACTTCGGTGCTGTTTTCCACGACCGACCCAATTTAGATTCGGAACCTTGCATATTCGTCGTTCTATTTATTCAGAGAAAGTGGTAATGGGACTTTAAAATACGCTCGCACAGTATCTCAGACTTCCCATTTAAGTCTCCTCTCTCTAGGATGTAGTATAGCACTGATATCCCCTGAAGTCAGCTCAACTCACAACGCATCAAACCGATGTAGCAACAGTTTCTGTACAGAACTTTCGTTTGTGATATATCCCGATGTCCCACTAGCCACCGACTCGTCAAGTACGTCTAGTCTTACCGTACTGTTTGCAAGGGGCAAATGAATCCTTAGGCAGCGTTTGTGCTGTACGTAGGAGGTGTAGCGAGATATTCGTTCAAAGCTTATTGGGATAAGCCGTCCAAACCAATTAATTACGCAAATGAGTCGCCGATAAAAGACCATTGTGCTTATTTGATTCTCGGAAAGGTTAAACATTTACTTCGCTTTACTTTGCCCCGGTCTTTTCAAGTAGCTACCAGGCCGTGGATGAAGGTGCATCTTAGTAGACTGATGAGCCCCCTGAAGAGTCACACTAGCAGGGGAGATTAATCTGATGTATTGCCATAATTTTCGTTTAAATGTACAGCTCTTTTGCGCACCAGATTCTTGTAAGCCCCCAATGGTACACCCACGTTAATGGCCTCATTTCTTTTTATTGCTTAATTACTTGCAATTAGTTGTGCCTTGTGATTCGGCCCGAAGTACTCTTCGTTAGAATAGAAATGCAGAGAGTTTGCATGGTCACCCGTTTTTGTGTGTAGCTTCACTTATGAGCTGTCAAATCAGAGCTGTTTGTCTGTGTATACCCTGGGACAGACCCGTTTCAAGCTTTCAAACTGTGCCGTCTATCTCTTGGCTTAAATGAACCATCACAGCATTACTGTTTCTGTTTTATTAACTGTTCTCCGCCACACATCAGGAAACTGGGTTGCCAAGGTGAAACATTTATGCTCCTGGACCTTAGTCTACTCGTCGCAATCAATGGGAAAAGAACGGTTTCAATTTTGTATTCCCTTTTGAAAGTATGCTTCATCATCATCATTGTCAGCTGTAATAACCGCGTACTTGTCATACAGTGGTTATAGCTGCCACAGTTTCGTTTACCGATGATTCGGGGAGGTTGGGTAGGTAGCTGCGCATTGGAGATGGGAGCTGATAAATTAGTGCGTAAATACAGCACTGTTAAGTGGGGGGTTGGGAAGGGAGCTATGCATTGAAGGCAATAGCTTGGATGCATGAGCACCACTGAGGGCGCGACTGGGCCATGTCTGACAATGTCTCTAACCATTGGCATGGCCTGTCTCGGGGTCCCCATCCAAGAAGATGGCAATGACCAGCGCAGCTGAGTTTGCTGGTAATGGCCTTCATACTTCGCTGCCAAGTCATTGTTTGACCGCCTCTGGCTCTCTTCCACCCTTCACGTGGTTGTGCGAAAAGAGCCCTTCGAGGAAGTC